>NC_140824.1:3107500-3165000 GCF_050613455.1 Vespa mandarinia
ATAAAAAAAAGATCATCTTCCTCCGTGCCTCTTCGTTGACTTACTTCGGCGCTATATCAGAGCCTTGCTGCATGAGCGAGCCTATGGTGAACCAGAGCGAGTTCATCAGGGTGAACTCATTCTCGAGGACCTCGGACTGTCCATTGCACGGATGGGGATTCTCCCACTCGTAGGGGCTGAACCTGCGGACACGTGAAAGGAAAAAAGGGACGGGATTAGATCGATGGAATCTTTTTTTCTAATGATCTGTTTTTGTTTATTTTTCTTTTTTTTTTCTTTTTCTTTTTCCTTATTTGTTCTCTCCCTCTCTATCACACACACACACACACACACACACACACAAACACGCACGCACACGCACACAGCAGACAACAGATAGATATACTTTCTCTTTTATTCTTCAGCCTTCTCTTTTTTCCTTCTGTCACGTAATTATTTCGACGAATATAGTGTTTGTCCTCGATCACTCACAATAATACCATTAATTTTTTCTTGGATTTTCTTTTTATCATCGGTTTCCTAATTACTCCGACGAAAGAAGTACCCTATCCTAATTTTATTTCTGATAGATTAAGCTCCTTTCTGAATTTTTCCCTTTACTTACGTATATGTATATATATATATATATATATATATATATATATATATATATATATATATACATATACGAAGGGATATCTCTTTCGGTCATCGTTTGCTATTCGTTCAATTTTATTTATTCTTGTTTTTTTTTCTGCTACCTTTTTCTCTTCTTTTCTCTTTTTTTTTTTTTTTTTTTATTGATCTGGAATTTTTCTTCGCGCAAGAAAAAAGAAAAGAGAGAGAAAAAAAAAAGAAAAAAACATAAAAGAAGAAATTGTAATGTTAAAAAATTTAAATAAAAAGACGAGCGATCTCTCGCGAGTAATTGATGTACGTACGATGCACATGTATACGTATACGATGACGAAAAATATGAATTCTATGGAAGTTAGAAAAGTTAGAAAAGTTCGAATAGAAAAAGGAACAACTTCTTCGTACACACGGAAAACGTGAATAGGAATCTATATAAACTTTTTTAAAACTGATCAAACTTCCACCCTATCCCACCCCCTTTTCTCTCAACGATTCGTACGACCAGCCAAACTCTTGAGAACTTTTCGACGAAGCTAAAAAATATAAAGGACCGTGTCTATTCCCATAAAAAAATTTTTGTCTTTCGCTTTACGATGTCATATTCTAAAGTATACATAAAAAAAAAAAGAGAAAGAGAGAGAGAAAGAGAGAAAGAGAGAGGGAGAGAAAGAGAGAAACTAATTTCGTTCTTCTGTCTGTTTATCTGTCTGTCTGTCTGTCTCTCTTTCTCCCTTTTTCTGTATCCTTTGAAATCGGATGATAATGCAATTTAAAATTTGTAAATGATGTAATTGAAATGATTTTGCAGAAGGGGAAACAAGAGATCAATACTTTTTTAACGTCATATCGTTATATATTTTGAAATATTATTTTTACATGCAAAATTTCGATGACTATAAATCAACGTGAGAGAAATGACGATAGATTTATTAATCTGTCGAGTAAAAAAGAAAAAAACAAAAAAAAAAAAACAAAAGGAAAGAACAAACATAAGACAAATCGAAGAAAAAGTATTGATAATATTAGAAACAATTAAACAGTATCTACGAAGCAATGATCTTTTGCGAGATAGATAGGTAGATAGATAGATAGATAGATAGATAGATAGATAGATAGATAGAGATATATACATAAACACCTACATACACACGATTCGCGCGCGCGAACATACACTCACATACACACATACGTACACAGGGTGACATACACCTCTGTGATGAGAGAGCTTACTTTGGCAGAATATCGCAACCCTGCCGCATTAACGATCCAATGGTGAACCAGAGGCAGTTGAGTAGCTTGAAACGATTCTCCAGATGATCCGGGTTTTTGTTGCACGGATGAGGATTGTACCACTCGTACGGTGTGAATCTAAACGCATCAACCATCAGAGATGATGCAAATAGCTTCAACTATTTAAACTCTTCACTGACCGACCATTTCGTTTTACAAATTTCTCCGAGAAACGAGAGTTTTGAACTCTTACGATCTCAATTAAAGTCCAATTAAACTCACGTTAATTGGCATCTCGTTAAAAGGACTCTTATATAATATATCTAAATGTATATATATATATATATATGTTTTTCTCTCTCTCTCTCTCTCTCTCTCTTTCCCTCTCTCTCTCTCTCTCTCTCTCTCTCTCTCTTATTTTCACTTTAACTTTATTACTCACTCTCTCTTTCTCTCTTTTCTTATCTCTCTCACTCACATTCTCTCCTCTTTACTTATCGGTAAAGATATGATCAAAGTTATTTAATCCCCAAAGAATTTGTACTTGCCTTGCTAGAATGAACAACAAAACGGACACTCCTAGATAAGCTGTGGCCATGTAGATCCAAACGTCAAGGCTTAATGGACTGAGAAACGAGAAGAGATTCGGTGGTTGCTTTATCGGCTTACGATAAAGTATGCTTATCCCTGAAAATTCAAACGAATTTTCTACTAATCGTCTAAAGAAAAATCTCTTAGTCAATCAAAAAAAGAAAACAAAGAAAAAAAAAAGAAGAGAAAAAAGAAAATAATGATTCGTTCAAGAAAATTGTCTATTCAAGAAAAAATTAGAATTTTCTATCTCGTAATATTCAGTGTATATATATATATATATATATATATATATATATATATTCGTATTTAATTATTTTATATTATGTCAATGAAATATTAAAGCTTCAACAATCTAATATTTATAAAATGACATGAATAAATAATAGATATTTAATTTTTTTTTTTTTTTATGTACATTTATATATATATTCATATTTAATTATTTTATATTATGTCAATGAAATATTAAAGCTTCAACAATCTAATATTTATAAAATGACATGAATAAATAATAGACATTTAATTTTTTTTTTTTATATACATTTATATATATATATATATATATATATATATATATATATATTTAAAGATAGAAATAAATTAGAATATAGACAAAAGATATTGGAATTATTTTAAAGGTAATCTTGTTGATATTATGTCTTATTTAAAACAATGAAGAAGAAGAAAGCAAAAAAAAAGAATATGTTAATGATTAATCATACCTACCTAAATTCATAAAAGGCATTGTGAAATCAACTGCCTGTTCACGGTCGTAAGTAATGGTTAAATCAGCGATGGCGAGGTCGGCCTTTTGGTCTAGAAGCTCCTTCATCATCCCATCCCATTCCTTGGTCTGCTTATTGTACGAACCGTAACGGCCATCCGGCACTAGTCTGAAGGTATAATTGAAGCCGAGGATTCGCGATATCTCGTAAATCAAGTCGACGCTGTATCCCTCGAATTGCGCATTTCCGCTAAGCTTCTCACTCGAATCCTTCCGCATACAGTACGGAGCACTCTGTAGGTTAACGAGCATACGTAACGATTACTCGAATTTCTCTAAAATAAATGAAAGATTATTAAATTCTTTCTTTTTATTGCATAAACACATATGCAATATTATACAAGTGAAAATTTTACGACTCGAACATTTTAATATTCCTTCTTCTTCTTCTTCTTCTTCTTCTTCTACTACTTCTTTTTCTTACTTCTTTTCTTTTTTCTTTTCTTTTAAAATAAATTGATATTTATTTATCTGTTAATACGATAAATCTGTCAAATATTTTATAAATACTCATAACGAATAAATACGCATTATATCAAATTGATTCTTAAATAATTACTGTTATATAAATGGAAAATTTATTATAATCGAATGACATTTATTTATGAATCATATAAAGATGAATCGTATAAACAATGCACATGCAATTAATTCGATTTAATAGAAATATTATATATTACGGAATAGAAAATTATCGATCTATTTAACATTTCCGTCTCCTTTTTCTCTCTTTTTTTTCTTTTTTTTTTTAGAGAAGATAAAAAGTATAATACAGATTTGTATCAGTAAAAGGAGTAAATCTGTATGTTTCTAGGTTCTATCATAAGCATATTGAGTTGCCGGTTAACTTAACGTAAAGCGTGAAATTGCAAAATTCTACGAACCGAAACGACGAGAAGGAATTTACTAACGAACGATATAAGATTACGAACATCCGAGTAACTTCGAAGCAAAGCTAGTTATGCCTCCTTATCTTCGAAATTGTTCCTCGTACGCCGAAATATACGAATATGCGAGAGTTAAAAGGGAGAAGTGCTAAACTTTCACAGATAAAGGAGACATAAAAAATCGTAAAGGGGAAAAAAATATGAAAGAGGAACGACCGTAATTTTATCGACATAGAGTTACACGAAACGAGCACATTCGATTTTTTCTTTCTTTTGTCTCTCTCTCTCTCTCTCTCTCTCTCTCTCTCTCTCTCTCTCTCTTTCTATATGTAAACGTCCATACGTATGCAGATAGAAAATTTAGTTTAATTCAAATTTTTGTTAATAAAGAATTCGATATTAATTTTTATATTATATAATTTCATTAAAATAGAATTATAATTTTATATTAAATTTATTTTTTCTCTTGGAGGGAAAAAAAAAACCAAAGAGAAAACAAAAAAAAAAAAAGAAGAAAAAATTAAAGAAAGAAAGGAAGAATAATTAAGATCCCCTATACAAGATTATTATGAAGGAATATAAAATGAAATTTGACAGGCATACAAATGAGAATAGTAATGCTCTTTATGCGAATAATCTTGTATACGTATATATTTATATATATACATATATATATATATATATATATATATATATATATATATATATATAGTACTCTATAAAATATTCGAGGAATTCGTTTTGCAGCTTTACTTGGTTACTGCTGCGTGCTTTGAAAGACGAAACGCTGGAATGTAGTTAAAACCGAGTCATCGTACGCTTTATATGTTCACTAACGCGACCGTGTTATACGTCTTCGAGAGTGAAAAACATATTACATGTGTATATAGTACATATGTGTACGTGTACACGAGAAAGAAAGAGAGAGAAAGAAAGAGAAAGAGAGAGAAAGAGAAAAAGCTTACAACTGACAATGGAAGGCTTCTAGAGTTTATTACGTTCGCAAAGAAAATCGCATTCTCGTTCTTATCTCTTTGAACTTTCAATTAGTTTAAACGAATTACGACAACATTTGAAATAAATATTCCAATGTTTCATATCGCAAAAGGGAACGTCGAAATTTTTGGAATTTTATTATTATTGTTGTTGTTGTTGTTGTTGTTATTATTGTTATTGTTTTTTCTGTCTTCTATTTTTTTTTTTTTTTCGTTTCTTTTTTCTCTTTCTTTCTTTCTTTCAAATGTATTCTCAGATAAATATTTTTAAGTTTTTATTACAGATGCTATTACATAATGATGATATCGAATTTCGTATAAACCGTAAGGCATTTTCTCGGTAAACTTTGCGGCTTTGCACTTTCACGAAAACTTGCCGTATTTTGCCGTGAGTTTCTCTACGGTTAATACATTAGCGAGTACATTATGTGTCGCCGCAATTAGCGCGAGAATAAGTAATGCGCCTAGAGAGCTTCGCGAAAACTTCAATTAAGTCGACCTCCTGTACACCCTCTTTGCTCAATCTTTCATTCGTACGGGTAAAAAAAAAAAAAAAAGAAAAAAGAAAAAGAAAAAGAAAAAGTGGAACGAGGGAGTGGAAAAGAAAAGGGGTTGGCTTGCTTTCGCGTTTGCCTTGGATTAATTACTTTCTGTGTTATTAATGAAAAAGTGAAATTTGTATTTATTATACGTAATCATTCGCGACGTTAATTTTTCTAAGAAGTTTCATTTTTTTTCTTTTTTCTTTTTTTCTTTTTTTTTTTTTTGTTTATTCCCATTATTATTCTGCCATATTAATTTTCTGAAATGGAATTTATATCAATTATTATTGCATTATCAATCGTAATATAATTTATACGAATTGGATGTAATTCCTTAATCAGAAAGATTAAAAATGCAGGTAGAATTTTTTCTTGTTTCTTAATTAGAAAAAAAAAAAAAAACAGAAATAAAACGAAAAGAAGAAATAATCAAACGAAGAAGAGGAAGAATATAAAAGTAATTCTCACCAATATCGTTGTCACGATGAAGGTTTTGTTCTGTAAATTTTCGACGATTTGCGTATAAACGTCCCCGTAGCTTCTCGTAAAATTTATACCCTTTGTGCTGTTCCACGTACCGATCTTTTTCAAACCATCCTTATTATTAAGCTCAATAATATCAAGAATAAAATCCGAACGGAATCCTTGATGATCGAACTTAATGATACCGGTTAAACCGGTCATTTCGACCTGCAAACAAATGATCATTTTCTTTTATTTTTTTTTTTTTTATCATTATAAGAAATATATATGTTAAGATAATATATCATGAAAATTCATATCAATGAGTTAACAGGAAGGAGGGAGACATCTTCGTAATCGATAGAAACCACAACGGAGACATATGGTGAGCGATAATGATTTGTTAATTATCGAGCATGTTGATTACAATCGTCAAATCATGAATATTATTTGATTGACTATGAGTATATTACGAAGTAACATTAAATCTATAACAATCAATAATTCTAAATATTTTATATTATATTTTATTATATTAAGGGATATCATATTATTTGGATAATAATAATTTGAAACATTGAAAAAATTTTTCATTTCATTTCATTCAGAGTTAATATAAAATTATATCACAATGATTGATTTTAATTTTGATCGATTTCGAAGATTATTGAAATAATTCGTACGTAGAAAATTTCATGATACGTAGAAACCAGAAGATGAGATCAAACTGAACGGTAGATTTCGAATTGGTGTGGCTGATATAAGCGTAGTAGGCAGTGGACAGGTTTCAACGGTGCAAAACCACAAGCGACAATTTGTCAAGGGAGTACGACGGCTTCGTTTAAACGGGAGTAACTTTCCATTGTTCTGTTGAACAATCGCTCCGTGTTCCTGTTGTACAGTGAAAGAGAAAGAGAGAGAGAGAAAGAGAGAGAGAGAGAGAGAGAGAGAGAGAGAGAGAATGAATAAAGGTGTAGGGATGTATGATAAAGGGTGAAAAGGAAGAGAGAGAGAGAGAGAGAATGCATAGATCCGTTGTTGTGTTCACGTTCTCTAAGCCACACTATAGTTATCATGCACATGGCATCCATTACCTACATACACGCGCTCTAATGAGTCAGATTAGGCATATCCTTGTATATACATAATGGCTGATTACATTATAGAGGACCTATAGGGCAAATCAATAATTATAATATGAGAAAATGAATTTTATTATATTTCAAAATATATTCCCTGCAATATCCCTTTTGTGTTTCTTCCAATTAATAAACGACGAAATCGATCGTATCTATAATTTATATCACAATTTTGTTTCTTTTTTATTTATTTTCTTTTTTTTTTTTTTTGTTCATTTATTTGTTTGATGGAATATTTAAAAATATATTTTCAAGTGCATCGAAGAAATGAGAATAATGACAAATGATAATGATAATTCTTTCGATTGATAATAATTGTAATTATTTATGATATATCAGAGTCAAGGTGTAATTGTACTTACAATTTTCATGTAATTAATTAAGGAATATCCATGAGGCCAAGTGTCCGTTGATTCACAGGAAAGTGGTTTAATGTCGATCTGTTGAGAAGTATCCAGATCGTGTAATGCCTTTGCAAAAAGATGTACGGCATCGTACATCAAAGAGGTTTCAGTCTGAAAAATTTGAGATAACGAATTAACGAACGTACGAAGTAAATGTAAAAGAAATGCGAGAGCAATGGAAGTAATAAAGGTTGAAATAAAAAGAAAAAAAGAAAAAAAAAAAGGAGAGAAAAAAAAGAGAGAGAGGGGAAAAAAAGACAACTAGAGGAAGAAACGAAAATACACGAGATGAAATATTCGTCTTTATGAGATGACAATAAATCTGCTTTCCTTTCCGATGAATTTTCACGACTGGTTGATGTCTCCAACTTCCGGTTCATCATATTTCGTAACTCACGTTATATGTTAGTGCCTGCTGTAAAAAAGCGATATCGTGTCGTATATATTGCTTGGGTGGCCATATATATATATATATATATATGAGCCAACATTCGGGAGAGCCAATATCCTTACATGGCTTTACGAGCCCTCGTCGACACGAATGAGAACTATTTACGAAATAAAGTCGATATACTAAATCCGAACACGCGTTAACAAACACGCGACTGATCTACTTCGTATTCTATTCCATAGTTTTTCCTCAAATGAAAATATAAACGTAAATGGTTTGTCAAGAAATTTTCACAAAAAGAATTATTACAATATTTATTATTGATGATGTAGTAACGAGTTTATTAACGATCGATCAATTATCACGTTAATTTTAATTTTAATTTGCCAAGTCAAAAGCGTTTATAACGATATAACAATATTCGTATATCAATTTAATCGGAGCATTGAAAAAATTTCTAATAAATAAAATAACAATAATGAATTTAATCTCAGAGAGAGAAAGATGGACAACTTTTTGACGAAGAAAGAGAAAAATAAGAAAAGAAAAAAAAAATAATAAAAAGAGAAAAAAAAGAAGAGAAAAAAGAAAATAATTTCAAACATATGACAATTTATGTTTTCATTTTGTCCTCTATATTCTTCGGAAAATTGATCGTATCGATTAATAATGATCATTTAAAAGCAATATTCGAGGAAGAAGGGAAATGTACGATCGTAGTATCGTGCAATTTGATGTTATCGAGTAACGAGCATGTACGTACACTTTCGATATCCATTTCCGCATTGGCGCCCGCATGGCTATCTATTTGGATGGAGGACTTGCTCGATGATCAGAATCGAACACGCTCAGACCACTAATAATTCACTAACAATGAAACAATTAGATGCATATTCAAGCACTTTACATGACGCCAATGGATTGTATGGATATCGAGAGAAAAGTTCTTTCTTTTCTTACCTTTATGCACGTCAGATTGTTCTTTAGTAACCGAACATGTAACAGAAAGTAAATAAATAACAATTATTTAAGTGACATTAGAGAAAAGAGAAAAGGAAAGAAAAAAAAAAAAAGAAAAAAAGAAAAAAGAAGAGCATAAATTTTCCCGTGAAAAATTATTAAATAAATATGAACGTAGTATATTTATTTAATAGCCGTGAGATATTGTCGAAATCGATTACCCCGAGTATATCAAAGTCAAAGTTTACTTTTTATCAATTGAAAAAATAAATAAAAACAAAAAAAAAAAAAGGAAGATAACACGATATCATAAAACTATGATTACTATGAAACTATGAATTGACAGATCAACGTTCAAAGTGTCTTGTCATATTCTCGATCTAATCAAAAAGATATTTTTCTCTATTGTTATTATTGAACGATTTATTAGACAACAAACAATGGAGCTTCATCATCCATGTTTTCAATTTTTTCATCGTAGTTATGTTAGCCGTGACGTTAACGAGCATAACTTTATTAAATTTAATAATTATGACGATATTAATGTCGACAAAAAAAGAAAAAAAAATTTGGTTGCTTTAGACGTTTTTGATGGACGGTTGGACGATAACGTTCCCTCGAATTGACACATTGAATTATTTCCGATGAGAATTCGTATAAAAATTAAAAAGCATGTTCGACATTCAGAGTGTCCTCTTACAAAACGGTGTAACGAAAATTTTCACGTTATATTTCCTGCCTGTCGATAACAACGACTCATCCAGAGTTCCATCCTTAATTGAATCAATATATCGGTGAATCGTTGGATGTGATCGAGATAATTAGTTTGGCTGTGTCTACCATCTCTCTCTCCATTTTTCTTTTTTTTTTTCTCTCTCTCTCTCTCTCTCTTTCACCCTCTCTCTCTCTCTCTCTTTCATTTCTTTTTTTTTATTTTTTATTTCCTTGATAATTGCGTCATTAATACTATTTGAGCTCATTCGTAATTTTACACTGTAACAATGATTTGTAAGATGCATAGTCTCTCTCTCTCTCTCTCTCTCTCTCTCTTTCTCTCATTTTAATCTATGTTAATATAAAATTATTAATCACAGTTAAATCGAATGTCAAAGATTTTAAATAAAAAAAGTGAAAATTCAAATTAATGAACACGTAATAAACAAATATTCGTTCAAATGCAATAAAAAAAAAAAATGAACTCAAATGATAATTATTAACATAATTCAATTAAAGTGAAATAGAATAAAGTAAGTGGTTTAATAATGCATTTTACGAAGAAAGAAACGTATGACGGGTAATGATCATATCGATAATTGATTTTATAAAATAAAATGTAATTAAATATTATATATTCGGGACAATAAGTTAGAAAAAGCATTAGGCATTTCATCGAAAAGATAAATACAATTTTGAATTATGTTAAATGAATTACCACTTTGTGATTAAAAATTTAACAATTATATCATAATTTGATACGAAAGAAAATCACATCCATTTAATAATAATTTTATATAATGAATAAGTAAATAAATAAATTGAGAAAAAGAAAAAAAAGAAAAAAAAAGAACAAAAAAAGAACAATTTTCAAACTTCCTAACAAAGTATGTTCAATTACTACGTCTTTGTTTTTTCGTATAATCGATTCAACATATCCACGTCATCTCTGTTTTATCGATTATCTCGTCGGCTATGAAGAAAGTGGGATCTGAGATTTATTTCGCCATAGACCCTCTCGCATATGGTACGCGCATATAACTTTGACGGCGATACTTTATCCTCTCGTAATAATCTTATAAATTCCACGATGCGTTGTAACGCGTGCTTTCGTGGACGCGCCATGCTCGAGAAATATTATCGCATGGCGCTTGATCGTCTCGATATTGATCTGAACCGGTGCCAAGTGATTCGAGACGATCGTTGTGATATCGTCGACGACATATATATCTTTATATGTCATATATAAGGTAGAGGAGGAAAGAGAGAGAGAGAGAAAGGGAGAGAAAGAGAGAGAGAGAGAGAGAGAAAGGGAGAGAGAAAGGGAGAGAGAGAATTTATATAAAATGTAATATTCGTCGTTTTAATAATTATTTCTGTTCACTAATAATATTCTTTTATTATAATAGATAATTCCTATAGAATAGTATACCTTAAGTTCATTATCGTTTTATTATTACTCCATATATTCTTCTTTTTTCTTTTTTCAATTAAAATTGTTTTCGTTTAAAATTTATTTAAAAGAAAGAAAAAAAAAGAAAATAAAAAAGGAACAAAAAAAAGAAAGAAAAAAGAAAAGAAAAGAAAAGAAAAAAAAAGAACGAAAAAAGAAAAAACTTTGACGTTCAACTGGAAAATATTTCTTCAAATAAATCCGTACGAGTTTATTATAATCGATGACAATTTAATTCTTTAATTTGCATTTAACAAATTGCATTCGTTGTAAATAAATCGATGACGATGGATAGTATTATGACGTTATATAATTTCTTTTTCCTCCTGGAAATAATCGTTTCGAATTGTTATCGTATTAAATGATAAAAAAAAAAAAAAAAAGAAAAAAAAAAGAAAAAAAAGAAAAGAAAAGAAAAAAAAAGAGAAACAAAAAGAGGTAGAGAAAAAAAAAAGGAAAATAGAAAGAGAGAAATTAAAAAATATATAACGATAAAAGATTCTAATGGAAACTGCAATTTTCACTATCCGACGGAGACAGAGTGATCGGTTCAATGCCTTCCATCCACGTTTATCCTTTCCCCAAAAAGATAGATGGTCCTCTGGTTCTATAGATCTCTCGTCTCTATCGAAGCTAACCATAACCTTCGCCACATGCGAGACTCTTCGCAATAAGTCCCATTCACACCGTGCCAGCATTTCACCGATGTTCCCAAGTAAAACGAGATTTATCTTAATCACTATGTCAATGTACTATTATAGAAAATCCGTTTTCATTTTTCACATACATACATACACAGGTATATATATATATATATAGGTATATACATATTTTTCTCTTTCTCTCTTTTTCTATCTTTCTCTCTATATCTATTTATCTACTTGAAGAAAGTATGATCAATGGTCAAAGTCATCTTGAAAATGTCAAGAATTGCTATTGGCAATTAAGCAAAATCATTCTCAAAGAGTAAATTCGAGAGAATCTTGAAATCAAGATCGCCCAAAAATCTCAAAGCTTACGAATATATATATATATATATATATATATATATATAAATATATATATATTATATATATTAGATGTGTGTATGTATGTGTGTATGAGTGAGTACCTCGATCTTCCATCCCTCAATAAGCACAGTCGTTTTCATCACATTATGAACAGGTCAGAGATCAAACGAGCAAACGTGGCTTTCACTGAAAAGCAAGGAACGAACGAAAGGCAAAGGGACAAAAAGAAAAAAAAAAAAAAAAGAAAAGTAAAGAAAAAGAAAAAGAAAATGGATGAAGGAAAGAAGGAAAGAAGGAAGGAAGGAAGGAAGGGCAAAAGGCAAAATGTCCCCATGATACTATGTGGTATTCTCCCTTAGGCCAACACTTCATTACCCGTTACTTCCAGTGCTATCTATTCGCCTCTTCCTTTCTAAAACTAGTCTTTGGAATCCCAGCATTTTCCATCTCTTTAACGTTTCTGATCAAATAAAAATCTGATGAAAGCTAATAGTTTTTCCTTTTTTTTCTTTTCTTTTTTTTTTCTTCTTCCTTTTTTCTGTTCCTTTTTTTTTCCTCTTTCATATCAGATGATTAATATCATTCGTAATATTACGATGCATTTGTATGTCTTTTTAAAGTACAATAAACTTGATATATATATTTTTTCCTCTAATAATAATATGATACTCAATACGATCATGCGAGATAACATTTTTAGATACGTTTAGATGATATAATATTTGATAATTATAATGATTAATGTATATACACACACACACACACACACACAGACACACATATATACACGTATGTATATAATTTTACATTAGGAATAAGAAATATCGAAATATAGTTTTGCCTGATCATGACTTGGAATAATTACATTGTCAGCTAAAACCAACGATACAAGATAGTCGTCAGAGTGTCGCACGTGCCAATGTCGCTCGTTTCAAAAACCCCTATCCAACCTCCTCTCAACACCGTCATAACGACGTATCACGCAGCGTCGGCAAAAAGTTATCCGAGAAACTTGTTACGAACGGGTGCTATTGGCCAAACCTAGGATATCCCCAATTCTGTTGGTTTTAAGGATAAGAAAAAGTATTTCTAACCGGTGGCAGATGTTGTCTGTTACGTAGGAAAACGGTTAAATGTCGGGCATCGCTTTTCTCAACTTTTCGGTAGTTTCGAATGTTGCCGTGGCAGATGCAAGAGACGATCCACAATCTGTGGACCTTTGTGGGCCATCTAACGAGAACCGAGCAGATTTCGAGGCCGTCGTTAATTGCACGCTCGAGTTGTTTAGTCTCACTCCTAGAATTTCCTCTCCAAATATCCTCGAGTTTGTTTCGCGAAACTCGTTCAAGGTGTCCGAGATTCGTTCATTACACTTACCAATTAACATTTCTCTGAATGGGACAACCACGAACGCATCACTGTTACACCAAACAGTTTCTAATTTTGTCCTTTTACAAATAGATTAGCCGTAATAATGATCAAATGAGATTATTTATATCATAAAGGACATGGGGAATTAAGGTTCAACATTTAGATATTAAATAATAATAAGAAAAAATATTTAATTAATTAAATCAATTGAAATCTAAAAACAACTATTACCGATCATGGTTTATTGATAAATGATTAAAAAAAAATTTGTTCATCTTTATATCGTAATACTTTTTAAATTCTTTTTAGTAAAATTTTATAGAAATTTAATAAATATTTTATACACTAATGTTCGATATTTCTCGATACAATTGATTTTGTAATTTATTACCTATTCGTCATAAATAAGCTCCCGCGATCTCGTAATTCAAATACTGTCAAGCCGGAGAATTTGAAAATAGGCGATCATCCACGATAGCGACCTTTTATCCACCTTCAATCATATATATATATATATATATATATATATATATATATATGTATTTAATCGGAAAAGCTTATAAATGCTATTTTATCACGATCGATAGATCATTGACGATATATACATAAGTGTTGGTATGTACATATATATATATATATACATTTAACCTGGTTACACATTATATGTAATGTATGTGTGCGAGCTTTGTGATATGGTTCATTTAATCGATATAAACGTTCGGATCTATGGGTTATTCTATTGCAGTATTATAATTGCATAATGCGCGTTGATTATCGTCAATACTAACAATAAATTAATAGAAAATTTAAACGTCATCTTACTATACATATATCGTACACGTCGACGTTCCTTTTTAATCTTTTTAAAATCTATCAATTTTCCTTTTCGATCAATTCTATTTTTTCTATCTTTTCTTTTCCTTTGTTTTTTTTTTTTTTGAAATCCTTTTCATTTGGGTAACAGTAATTTTTCTTACTTTGCGTTCTCTTCTTACAATCGTAACGTCAAAATCGTGATCTCTTAACTTCCGTTCCCATCGAATCCGATCATCCAACGAATGAATCCACTATCGAACATGTGATTTATATGTCTATATACGTATCCTACGTAGATACCACGTAGAGCAAGATCGAGTACGAATCCGTTCGCAAACTGGCAGGATTCGCGAGGGTAGATTTATCGTCTTCGCGTCATTGTCCTGGAATTCATTCGGATCCGATCTAAACGTGACGGAGTATAGCGGAGTCGCACTTTCGAAGACAGATCGCGTGTTCGTTAACCCAAACGAACGATTTATTACGGTTGGCAATGACTATCTCGTGCGATAGTCGCTAATTGCGAGCAAATGACTAATCGCCCTCGATTCGACCATACTCTCTCACGTTGTAAACTCCTTTTACTCTTCTAACTTCTCCTATCCCTTCTTACCCTTCTCCCCTCTTCCCTTCTCCTATCCATGACTTCCTTCTTCCTTCTCACTCTCCATCTTCTTCCTTCATTCCATCCATCAAGATTATTTCCAAGATGAGACGTACGACTAGCAGCTCGTTCTATCTTGTAAATCGATTCTCGCAAACATCACACGCACGTTAACTTCTAACGTAACGTTCTAACAATATTATTTCAAAACTATCATGTTCCGTCATAAAAGAAATTTTTACAATTATCTTAGATCGTTCCTTAAGCGATGATAATTACATTAATTACGAACTAACGATAGATTTTTCTTTATTCGCAAAAATTAAATTCGATCGAGCCGTCTGAAATACTTCGTGCGATATTATACTGTCTGAAAACAATCAATGTCCCGTAGTACACTCGTCAATAATTGTAGTTGCGTGCGCAGTTGTGTATTGATATAAAAAAACAAAAAACAAAAAACAAAAAACAAAAAAAACAAAAAAAAAACATAAAAAAAACATGAAAAAGAAAAATCTTTAAAATTCAATATCACCGTGCTTTATTGTACTTTTATTTGACTGTCTATGTAAAACTGTAGAGGAATTTTCCTAACGATTATTAAGAGCGTTGCCTTGTCTCAGGCACAATTTACAATTAATACGTATACATTTGAATTCCGTGGAAACTAGAATGATATCGTTATTAAAAAAATCTTGATGAAAAAAAAGAGATAATAATCGTTAATAAAAATTATCAGAGATAGATATAAATTAAATATTTTTAATATCGTTATATGTAATCTACGGTAAAAAAAAATTGTAATAAAATTTTCAGTTTAACAATAATATCCATTCTTCCTTCTTTACTTATACTTTCGGGAGTTTCAAGAGATTGTATCGTTCAAATATGGGAGAAGAGACACGATTAAAGGTACGCGTATGGAGCTAGAACTCTCATGCGTTTTCGTCCATATAGTTCGAGGGTTGGAGGATAGCTAGGGACTCTAGACCGTGCTAGGTATTCCTGTTTAATTAGAGACGTTAGCATCTATGTTTCCCTTGTGCACTTGAGTTCTGGGCAAATAGTTCGCTCGATCTAGCCCTTCTCCAATGGGCTTTGTACACGCACGACAAGCTTACTAGCCCAAAAGGCGTGTACCATCCTCGTTGCAATTGCACCACCATCAGCACCAGCTTTGCCTTCCACACGGTATTTGCATTCTTATGAGCAGCAGCAGCCTCTCTCTCTCTCCCTCTCTCTTTCTCTCCCTCTCTTTCTCTCTCTGTATCTCACTGCCTGCCTATCTCTCTGCCTCTTTCTCTCTTTCTCTCTCTCTCTCTCTCTCTCTCTCTCTCGCAGTTTCTCCCGACCGAGCTACGAAATTCAATTTCCCTCGTGAACTTTTCAATCGGCTACGTCCAATTATCGTGACTTCGCTCAGTTGGGTTCTGTAACGATCGACATGGTCCTACTACGTTTTTTTCGATAAAAATTTCTCTCCTATTTTCTATCTCCACGGAGACTCGTTCAGAGTTTAAATCTCGTAACTGCGTGGCCCTTTACTCATTGATTCATGGATTATGCGTTTAATCGTTTTAACCAGGTAGTTAAATAATTTTCAATCTCTAAAATATCTTTCGAATGGAATGATAAAGTTAATTGTTAATTCTTTTAAACGACCGATAAAAGAAATTAATTCATATCTCAAATGGTAATATTTTTATCGTATCATTCATAAAAAATTAACGATGAAAAATGAAGTTTACTTTTTCATTATAATGAAATTCTACGTCTAATATTTTCTTTATAAATGAAAATATTGATTAAATTGAAAACCCTCTATAATCGTAATATTTGAATTTCTTTTATTTATTTTCAAATCGATTAAGTCAATCGAATAATTGAAAATTTTTGATGGTGGCAATTTAAAAATGTCAGGATGATTTTGCAATCGAATTAATTGAAATTAATGAATTAAAAATGGTTATATATTGAAGTCAATTATATCTATTCGAGTCGTGTGTGTAGAAGAAATATGATTTAATCAATGCACACGCTCGGTTTTGAGTTTGCAACCGTAAGTCCGGTTCTGTGGAGAATGGGGTTAGGAAGATAGAACGATAAATTTGAGAAACTCCGAAACTGCTGGGGCTTTCTCACCTTATTAGATGCCTGGCCCATGTCGAGTTCACGATTATAACGCTTCTCACCATAGATCCAGTCTTGTACAACTCGCTGAATCTCTGGCTTTTCTGGATCAACCAGACGGAAGGCAGTGATATTGGTCCCGCCGTGTTTAAATTCTTCTAAATCGACGCTATGAAGATCCTGCGTGAAACGAAATTTACATTAATATATTAAATTTCATTAAACTATTCAAACAGATTATTATATATCTCTCTCTCTCTCTCTTTCTCTCTCTCTCTTTCTCTCTCTCTATTTCTCTCTATCTTTTCATATATTAATAACTGATACAATAATATACATTCTCTTGCATTATGAATAAAATCTATTTATCTGTCTATCAATATTATTAACATTAAATTTATTGATATTGATATTATATTATTATCATTATCACATTGCTCATTGTATTATAATCATTATTGTTTTATCCAATATATCATCAATTCTGTGAAAATTCGTTTCAACAATACTGTTTAATGTTATTGACAATAAAAAAAAAATTATATATATATATATATATATATATATATATATATATATATATGATGAATTTATTATAACATCTCTCAAATTTTATCGATCTTATTTTTTCCTTTATTTGAATTCTAGTAGGATAATCTTTCCTTTCAAGTTTTCTCGCGGAATGAACGCGGAGCTAAGATCTCAATTTTGTGGATTTACCCAAGCGACCACCGTGAAAGCCTCATTTCCAAAGTACTCGCATATTGAACAGATTATGAAAAGTTGGCAACGATATGGCCGATCAAACTTTACTCAGTGATAGTGTAAAATCTAGGATTTAACGTCGAATAATAACTCTCGGTGAAGTATAATTACATTCTCGTTGTGCATGGAAACGACCGACAAATTTCCCAACGAATAGCTCGTTACTTTGACTGTGAAATAAACTCACTTTCTCTCTCTCTCTCTCTTTCTCTCTTTCTCTTTCTCTTTCTCTTTCTCTCTCTCTCTCTTTCTCTTTCTCTTTCTCTTTCTCTTTCTCTCTCTTTCTCTCTGATTTTGTTTTTCTCTCTTTCTGTCTCCCTTTCTCTTTCTCTTTCTCTTTCTCTTTCTCGTTGACTTTAGTCCCGAAGTTATAATGTACTTTGTCAATATACATATGTACCACGTAGAACAAGTAATAATTAAATCAGATCGTTGTGTATGTGTGTTTCTCTTTTTTACAAAATTAAAATTAATTATGTATAATTAATTATAAGGAAATATTTCTCAAATTCAAACTTCTCGTAATGTTCTCTTTTAATTAACGAAAGAAAATGAAAATAATAATAATAATATTAATATTAATAATATTAATAATAATAATAATAATAATAATAATAATAATAATAACAATAATATTAATAATAATAATAATAAAGAAAAAGAAAAAAAAGTTTCGATTAAAGTTCATTTTAATTGCAATTAATAACAGATCAATATATACCAGCGACAAATTGGCTCGTAAATGACTTGTTAAAACGTTCGTAACTCGTCTCTTACGCATTTCTTTTTTTCTTTCTTTCCTTTTTTCTCTTCTGTTTTTTTTTCTTTCTTTTTTTTTTCTTTTTTTTTTTTTTTTTTTTTAACCAAACCAATCATCCATCGTCACACACGGGCATTTATTCGGTTCGTGAGTCGGCATAAACCCCTTCTCGAAAATAATGGTACCGATCGTACGCGTTAAACTTAACGAACTTCGTTTGTTCGCCGATAGCAAATCGATCCGTGGGTCGTTTCGTGTTCCTATGAGAGAGAGAGAGAGAGAGAAAGGCAGAGAAAAAAGAAGAACAAAGAAAAAGAGAAAGAGAGAAAAAGAGAGTGAGAGAGAGAGAGAGAGAGAAAGAAAGAGAAAGAATAAGGAAAGCAGAAAAACGAGGGAAAACCTTTTGCGATACAACGTGCGTTTCGAGTTAATTGCCAGCTTCAGAGTCATCGAAAATTGATGAAAGGAGAAGAAAGGAAAGAAAAGAACAAAAGAAATGTGAAAGAGTGAGGGAAACTTTAGCCGCGAGGAAAATCTTCGAATAGTGATTTCCTTTCTCATCAAATTAAAGATAATGATCAAAAGAGATTTTGAATCGTCATTCATTCTTGCGTACATATATGTATATATATATATATATATACATACATATATAATGTAGATAATGTATATACCATATATGTGTATGTGGGTATATATATATATATATATGTATTTTAGATCTTTTCTTTCCAGAAGAAACGAGATGAACGGGAGGAAGTCATTTATTATTCTTTGTGTCCAGCAACACCTGTTCGATAAGTTTAAAAAGTCGATCAATCGGTGATCTATCATCCAACTGTCTCGAATCTTTCCCCATTCTTTTTTTTCTTCTTCTTCTTCTTGTTTTTAACACTGGTAATACTTCTTGTAATAAGAGACGAAGCAACATCGAGAAAAAAACATTGTAACCTTACTGCCATTTTTATAATCGTTAGTCAACTTTAACCTTTTTCTTTGTTAAGCTAAGAAAAGTTTTTCTTGAAAAAGAGACAACGAGCTGCTTTTCTTCTCTCCCCCCATCTTTTTTTTTTTTCTTTTTTTTTATATATATATATTTTCTTTTTTTTCCTTCTTCCCTTTTTCTTTTTCCTTTATTTCTTTCTTCTTCTTTTTCTTTTTTTTTTTTTCTTTTTTCTTTTTTCTTCTTCTTTTTAATACAGCACAATATTTTCGAACAAGAGTGGTTCGCAGCTTCCGCCTTACGAGACTCACGATTTTTCTCGTCGATTATCGTCAAAAATAGGCCAATCGCAGCTTGGCTTCTCCCTCGACGACACTCGATGCTACCCGAGACGCTCTCGATATCGATGCGATCGATAGAGGTGAAGAGAAAGATAAAAAAAAACTCGGATGAGATGATGCGAGTGAAATCGAATAATAATCATTAGAATTTAAAATATATATACATATATATATATATATTTTGTACATATATATTGTACATATATTGATTATATTATACATATATATAATGTACATATATTGTACATATATTGATTATATTGTATATATATATTGTACATGTATATTGATTATATTGTACATATATATTGTACATATATTGATTATGAATGCACATTTTTTTCAATTTAATCTTTAAATATCGAAAGAACTCTTATTGTCTTATGCATGACACCTATTGTATTATTGTATAATACGATTGAGCAAAAGAGTTTATAAGAAAAAAAAAAAAAAAAAAGAAAAAAAAAAAAAAATAGAAAAATAAATCAATTTTAATTGTAAATAAATTTTCCATGTTTTTCAATTCAGTTCTATTTCACTTTATCTGATAATATTTGTCAAATGTTAAATGGAAATTATTGAACGATTTTTTAATTACTTCTCATATGATGATAACGATCGATTAAATGATATCTTAAATTTTTAAGAATTATATTTAGAATCGTTTTACGATCGTAATAATCGACTCTCTCTATCTCTCTCTTTTTCTCTATCTCTCTCTCTTTCTCTCTCTCTCTCTCTCTCTCTCTCTCTCTCTCTCTCTATCTATCTATCTATCTATCTATAATATCTTCTAGTTTAATGACGTTTTAACGAAGTGACCAATTTATCAAGATACTCGGAACGATAATGATCGTATGAAACCGGGCAAAATCATGCATGCATATGAAAAAGCGTCGACGTAACATTGACGATATTAAACAACCACAACTAGAACACGAAGGGCTGATCCTGGACTCTCATAGCTATTACGTGGCCTGATAGACGCGAACATAATAAGAACCTTAATGGCGATGAAAGCTATCACGATGATAACAATCGTCGTAACCATAACAAGCATAACAACCATAATGACCGGCATCGTTCTATCTCGCTTATAATACGTTGCCCCTGTTTAAATATCAAAGATGTATTCTGATTAAGTTTGTCAAGTTTACACCAAGTTTCACTAAGTTTCACAAATGCGCCCAGAAATGCAATATACGAATGCATTCGTGTTACTGTCTATTAATTAAAGCTGAAAATACATAAAGCTAATGTAACTATGAAAATCGATGATCAGTCTGATAATTTGAGAAAAAAAAGAAGTAATAAAAAAAAAAAAAAAAGAAAAGGAAAATTAGATTACGATAACAATACAAACACAGAGAAGTTGTAATTCTTTTCTTTTCTTTCTTTTTTACTTTTTCTTTTTTTTTTTTTTTATTCTTTTTTTCTTTTTTTTTTTTTATAAACTAATTCCCAAATTGAATTATATACTCTGTAATAATAAAAGGATATAAAGAGAGATTATTACTACGGTCATTCTGTTGAAAGGTAACACGATTCATAATCCTGATCGAAATCCGTTTCATTGAATTCTGGATTTCCTCTCATTTCTCGTCAAGTTTTTCTAAGAATGATTATCTACGACTAAAGCTCGTCTTATTGTTCGACGAAAAATCGATTATCCTCTTCTATCTATTTCTATATTTTTCTCGTAACAATGTCAATCGAAATAAATGGTTATGGATCTTTCATAGATCAAAGCGAACGAATAAATATTATACAATATACCAATATTATTTTCGATATCTTAACAAAAAAAAAAAAAGAAAAAAGAAAAAAGAAAGAAATAAAAAGATAAATCTAAACCGAACACAAAAGGTTATTTAACTTAATATAAATCGATGAAAGATAATTTTCATTATAATAATTCTGATATAAATCTGTTTTATCGAAATTTCAATTTCGTATAACTCATCAAGTTTTTCTAACAACGATATAAATTCGTTTTACTAATCGAAGAAAAAATCAATTCTTTCTCTCTTATTCTTACTTACTCTCTTACTTTTCCTTTCTCGTAACATCGTTAATCGAAATAATCCAACTCGATAGATTCCGCGATTAGAGGAAGGTCCTTTGCTGGTCCTTTTAAAGACCGGCAGAGCATTTAACGCAAGGAGACGGCGGCAATTAAGTGGGTGCCAGGCGAACTGCGACCCTTAACAATTCGTTCGTAGGTCAGATCTACGGGGTAAACTACCCTTCCCTTCATTCTCCAACATCTACTGGTCGTTGAGAAGAGCCGAGTCAACAGGAAGAGCCCCGAAGAAAGCATACCTCCGGCCCTACCGTCTGAACAAATACCCGCGCTAATTTACATTTTAATGGATCTAAATTGAAATCTGCTGAGAGACCGCGAGATAAATCGTTCCATCGCGAAGCTACGATTATATAAATATACATATAAGGTCTTGAAATTTCTTCCACTATATATATATATATATAATATGTATATATATATATATATATATATATATACATATTTTTTTTTCTTTTCTCTTCCCATTTTTTTCCCTCCTTTTTCTCTCAATTTTCTTTCTTTTTTTTTCTTTCTTTTTTTTTCCATCCTTCCTATGTAACACAATCTATACATTTTTTTTTGAAGTGAGAAAGCCGAAGATAGATAAAGACAGATAGTGTATGCTAAGAAAATAATACAAAATCTAATAAAATATATAAAAATTAAAAAGAGATAGAGAGAGAGAGAGAGAGAGAGAAAGAGAGAAACGTTGATATTGTTAACATAACATAATTAATTACGAAAATATATCTTTTAAAGATCAATATAAAACGATAAAATATAAATCTTTTATTATCTAGAAAAAATATGTTCGGAGATGAAAAGAGAGAGTGAACAGAAAACAAGAGAGAAAAATTATTTTCTCTTAGGGCGTGAAAATAGTTTACAAGACAAACAGCTGTTTAGAGACGATTTAAAGTACAGCCGAAAATGAAGTATTATTAGATACCGTAACAATTTCGTAATAGTGTTACTTTATTTTTCATCATTCTCTTTTCCTATTTTCTCTCTCTCTCTCTCTCTCTCTCTCTCTCTCTCTCTCTTTCTCTCCTTCTCTCTGACTTTTATCGTATTTCCCAAGAGAATTATCAGTTTTAATTACTTCGAAATTTAATCGTCGTTCGTTATCCTCGTTAGAGAACTCGATGAAGAGCCATTAAAGTGAGAATTGATATATTGAGATACAATATTTCGAAATTGATATTATTGTTAATGAATTCGTTCAACGAAATCTTGGTTTTTGAAGTGAGAAAAAATACCCGCTTAGTTTCGGATAATATGTTACAAATCCACGAGATCAAATTGATTCGATACATGTACATTTGATCTCAAAACGATTCTGACTCGTTCTGAATCCTCCTTGAAATTCCATTGGTGCGACCTCGATTCGAACTTGAATACCGATCAAATATTTCCCCCCCTACCTTTCCCCATTGGTACTTTCACCTTTCAATTTGAAAAAAAAAAAAAAAAAAGCAAAAATTCCAATCAATAATTCCCAAAACTATACGTATTTTGTTATGGCATTGTCGTAAATCATTTCTCTTTATAATCAACTTTTTCTTCATTCATTCTTTTTTTTTTCTTTTGAACGACTATTACATTTCTATATTTTCATTTAATTTTTTTTGATCCTCTTTTATCTTTTTCTTATAATTTTACAAAAGAAAAGTTAATAGGACATTGGGGAGGGTCGTTTCTCGGAAAGAAAGAAAGAAAGAAAGAAAGAAAGAAAGAAAGAAAAAAAAGAAAGAAAAAATTTGCAATACCGACAATCGTACTTTTTATCCGAACGTGAAAACCATGAAAAAGGAAATGTGTATCCTTCTTCTTCTTCTTCTTCTTTTTTTTTTCTTTCTTTACTGTTTTTTTTTTTTATTTTTCTTTTTTTTCTCTCCTGTTTTTCCCCTATCTCTCGGTAGACGTCTAGAAAAATCGCAAAGAGACTCTTTCACGTCGATGCAAGAGGAAAGATTTCGATAAGAATGGATATCGTGAGACACAGAGAATCCGACGATATTGCGAAGATCGTTCGGCCGAGCATTCTGGCACGAAACACGTACGAAGCTTTTCTCTGGCACCTTATTTCTCTTCTCTTTTACACCAATTCCTTTTTCCTCTTTCCATCATTCCCCCTATCATTCGTCATTGTCTACTTCCCTCTCATTCTTTCCACTTTCCACTTTCATTATTACCTTGACAGATTTCCTATTTAATTATCTCTTAATTATTAATACTTGTAATATTCATGGGTAATGTCATTGCTTTTTCCTTTTTCTTTTTTTTTTTTTCATTTTCTTCTTTCTATTTCTTTTTTTTTTCTTTTCTTTTCTTTTCTTCTTTTATCTTTTTTTTCCTTTTATCCGCCAGAAATAGTCTCGCGATAAAAAATGAACGGAGTACGAATGTATTTCTTACGACATAAATGCGACGTAACATTTATTATTTATTTCAATTTTTATTAAAAAAAAAAAAAAATAAAAAAATAAAACTTCGTATAATAATAATAATAATTATATCGAGTATCAAATTTTTTTGTGTATTTCTTACAACATATTTGTACGCAACTCACGGATGTATTCTCTACTTATCGTCAGCGATGTGCAAAGGAAATTGATCGAGGGGTTAAATAAGAGGGTTGAAGATACATAAAAATCCCCATATATATATATATATATATATACACATACATACATATAAATATATATGTATGTATTGTATATACACATACAAGCGGAAAACGTGACTCAAAGTGATTTTTGTAATTTTCTCCTAATTTTTTCGCTCTTCAAGAAAACCAAGATCAATTTTCATTTTCACTTCTCTTTTTCTCTTTCTATATGCATATTTTTGAAATCATTTTATATCTCCTTCTTTTTTTCTTTCCCTTTTTCTCTCATTTTCCTAAATTTTAAATATCACAACGAACCGACATAGAAGCCAACGGTTATTTCGTTTTGCTATCAGCCAACTGGATTATCGTTGGTACTAATGCTATTACGTTACACGAATACCTTTACATATACTCGGTGGAATAGTTACAACGTGCTTTGAAATACGCAAATTTTTCAAAATAAAATAATTCAATATACGCGTAGGAGGAAGATTCGAGTTTCGTGATTTATAAAAAATTTATTAATGAAGTCACTTCGTTATATTTAATAAGCTACACGAATACGAATAATTAGCTGAACGAACAAAATTTACATTATTATGCTTTTCAGAGAGAGAGAGAGAGAGAGAGAGATAGTTTATTCAGTATTTTTAAATGAATTATTCCAATTTATCCGTATATTTTATTTCAAGATTAACTTTAAAAATTAGAAGAATACATTGGAGATGGTAAATATACTTTTTTTTTTTTCACGATGACCGTAGAAATCGTTTAAACATGTATAGCTCGTTCATGAAAGCACAAGTATATATATATTTTACGTTCGTTCCTATATCTTATCGCGCATACTACCAGACCATCTTGATTCACTATTCCGTGAATAATACGATCAGCCAGTCCACATTTTTTTTTTCCTGGATACACGAAGAAAACCCGGAAAGCGAAATACAATTTTCTTTATTCTTTTGACGGATAACTCTGCATTATTTACTAAATAAAATATATCGTATGAGAGATTATAAAATATGCTTGAGAAAATTGCAAATAACTGGGAAAGAAAAAAAAGAATAATTGACAAATACATTGAATTTAAAATAAATTACAAAATCATATATATTAAACTGTAAATTTTTAACTTCACAATGCATTATTTAATCTTTTTTTTTTTTTTTTTTTTTTTAATAAATTCATAAAGAAACAAACATTCTATTATCTATTGTGTTAATATGAAAATAGAAATAATGACAGAATTGGATTATCATAATTTTCTTTTTCTTTTTTTACAAAATCTAATGAAAAATTGAATAATTTTATTACGTATTGAACATCGATAAGCGCATATCTGTGTTGTAATTTTGTAATTTCACATACTTTTAAATATTAATTATATATATATGTACATTAAATATGTAATATTATTTCTATTAAAAGATGATATATCATTATTCATTTTCGTTCTCTCTCTCTCTCTCTTTCTCTCTCTGTGTTTTTTTTTCTTCTTCAAAGATCGCATCTTTCATCTGACTGACGAGAATCGTTTTAGTAGTTTTGCGGGGCATTCGGTTAGAAAATTTATGCTCGATAAATTTCGATGAGAGAAAACCAAAGAGGAGAATCATCACTCTCCGTACGATTAACTGTAACAGGAATAATCGATATGTCGGTATTGGTGTGACGGAAAACGAAGAGTAGTAATCATCTTCGATCAGCACGTAGATATAAAGTCATCTCTTTCTCTTTTTCACGGTAATCAATCCCACAGCGTGTTCTCACGGATGATTTAACTAGCAACGTCATCTCGAATATTCCGAATGACGATCTTGATTTTTACGTATTCTTCTTAGGAAAAGGAATAATAGTCAAGTGGGACAAGAATCCTCGTATCTTTTGAGGATTCCTTTATCATTTTTTTTTTTCTTATTGTAGTGTACAGCGTTAAAGAAAATGAAGAAAAAAACTTATTCGATAAAATCCATTTAAGATGAAGAAGAAGATGAAGAAGAAGAAGAAAAAGAAGAAGCAGTCGAGTGCGAAGGAAAAAGAAAAAAAAAAAATTGGGACTGAATTGACATTTGTATCGAGTTTAACTTCCTTTCAACGATAATTGATCTTCTACTTTGTAAGCCGTATCAAAAGAATAGGGTCGATGCTTTTCAGAGACTTTAAAATGAAATCTCATCTATCACCAAAAAAAGAAAAAAATATACACACATATATATATATATATATATATAAAGAAAAAAAAAGAAATGAACAAAAACGAAAGGGGACAAAAATAAATAAATAGATAGAGAGAAAGATTGAAAATCGTGAAGTACGAAAATTACATTCGTATTTTAATTAAAATACCTTACCAAAGAAGTGATGAGGTAACTGTGATAGTCGCTCATCATTCCTATTTGTTGTGCTTGTTTCAGCACGTCGTAAATCCTTTCGGTGGAACAGTCCAGTACGATGTGTGACTCAGCCGAGTTCTTTATCTGCTTCAGCAATGGCCTGAAACAAACAAACGAAGAAACCGTACGTGAAATGCTTGCCGTTACTGGGTAAACGTAAATCTCCTTTGATATATCTCTTGGTTTAAATAACGAGAAACCGAAGCAACTTCTTTGCCGATTGCGATTTATGTAGTAAAAGATTCTTTGTGATCTACGAAAATTTCTTACTTTCTATGGTCTCTCTCTCTCTCTCTCTCTCTCTCTCTCTCTATCTCTTTCTCTCTTTCTCTATGCCTTCAAGGCATTTGTTTCGGTACATACAAAAAGATAGATAGATAGATAGGTGGATAGAGTAGATTGAGTAGATAAATAGACAAAAAAATAAACGTACGACAATTTTCCGATCCGCTTTCATTCGAAATAAATAAAGAGAGAAAAAAGAAAGAAAGAAAAAAAAATAAGAAAGGTTCACAAATCTTTTTAAGCTTACAAAATTTCCTTGGTTTTCTTCTTTTTATATTTCGTATATCACGAAAAATCAAATCTGCATAAATGGATAGATAAACGAGACTAAGAAAAAGGAATGAGAAAAGGAAAAGGAAAAGAGAAAAAAAGAAAAAACAAAAAAACAAAGAAAAGAAAAGAAATCAATCCTGTCTTTCAACTTTCACGTAATTCACGTTCTCGACATCTCCATAACTCCGTTTAGATGAATTCGTTTGCGTCGTTCAGTCAGGCATCCCTAGAGACCAGCAAGGTTACTTCCGATTCCGGACGTGCTTTTCCTCATACAGTTCTGATCAAATTTTCATATCACCCCTTCCCATTACTCCCCTGTCTTACCCTCTTAACCTTCCGGCCTTCGGACTTCCATTTGCTTCCTCTCTCATTCAACATGCACAATAATGCGTATCTCCTTATGCAGGACATGAGAGTCAAACTATTTTTCTTTTTCTAACCTTTCCTCTCTTTCTATCTTTCCTTTATTCGTTTCCATCCATCCGGCAAATTTCTCATGAAATTCTTTATCCATAATTTAAAGGAAAAAAAGAAAAAAAAAAAAGAACGCTTTTTACGTACGTACTTACGTTAGAAATAGGTTGCGTAGATATATCTTTTGCTTTCTAAAGTTTCAAATTTCACGTGAGAACATTGCCTCTGAAAGCTGATATCGCAAAATCTTTCCAACAACTGCGAGTAACATCGGTCAAAAGGTCGGAAAGGGCAAAAGGTAAAACATATATATTCTTAGGTGGAATTTGGGATAAGGAAAAATTCTCTGATAAAAAATGAAAAAAGATGAGAGAAAGAGAGAGAGAGGGGGGAAGAAGAAAAGATTCTTTTTCTTTTTTCCTTTTTTTATTTTTCTCTCGCAAAATCCATCTAAACATTAGGACAAATGAATGAATTAAAAAAGAAGAAAGAAAGAAAGAAAGAAAGAAAGAAAGAAAGAAAGAAAGAAAGAAAAAAAAGAAAAAGAGACGCAAGGTCGTACGTAACAAACAAGTTTGTTCCCTTCTCGACATTTCTTCTTTTTAGGTTTACTCTCTTAAAAAATTTCTAAGTTTTCTAACGAGAAAAGTCACCTTCTTGAAATATGAATAACGAACGAACACGAATTTTCACTTATACTTAAAAGCTTTACCTCGATCTTATCTTGTATCTAATACAACGTCAACGTGAAATATTGAAATGGATACTTCATCAAGGTGTTCGATAAGTAACGTTAAATGTCCCCGTTTAACGTCATTAATTTTCTGAGAGATATCGGACTCTTCTTCTCTGATATTCGATCTAATACGATTCCAAACTGTTCTTGAAGTGTATCGAAAATCGATTTGTATAGAAGCAAGGAACACTCAATGTTGAGAATCTTCAATAATTTCAATGCTGATTGATACGACTCCATTCAATTTTTCAATAATTTAACAAATATGTCAGAGAAAGAGAGAAAGAGAGAGAGAGAGAGAGAGAGAGAGAAATTCATCTCTTACTATCGCCTCTTGTTATTTCGATATTGAAGATAAAAGATCATTGGAAAAGATAATGTTCGTCTTTTGCCTTAGAAGATGCTGCATTCTGCAAAACAAAACTAAAGTATTCCATATTCTTTCTCATTCATTTTTCTTTCCTTTGAAGAAGGAAATTCTCTATAAAAAGTACTCGACAGATTCCCTTTCTCTTTCTATCCTTCGCTAGCCAGCGTCAGGCAAGAGAGAGAAAGAGAGAGTGAAAGAGAGGAGAGAGAGAGAGAGAGAGAGGAGAGAGAGAGAGAGTAAAGTTTCTTTTTCTTTTGGAAAAAATTCGAATAAAGAGTTACTTTGACAAGGTTCGGTGAATGTGTTCAACATTCGAGGCTCGATGCTTTTAGAAACTTGACTAGCGTCGACTAGATTGAATTTAACATCCCTTTAGATCGAATAGTTCCCACTATGCTCCCTTGATACGACTTATCTAACGCTTCTCGTTTCATTCCCAAATGTTATCCATTCCCTAAATCTTACTATTTCAATACTATTTTTATATCTCATTCTGATTATATTGAATCTTATAAATGATCTTTCTAAAAAGAATTGTCGTCGTTGGATGAACATAATAGAAGAAGAAAAAAAAAAGAAAAAAATAAAAGAAAAAAGGAAAAGAAAAAGAAGAAGAAGAAATATTAAAGAGGAGAAAAAAGAAGGAAGAATTAAAAAATATTTTCTCCTTTATAAATCTTATCTTTTCTTGACGAATCTAATGTATCGTATATATATATATATATATATATATTCATACATGTATATTTAAAAATGAGAGTCGTGCAAACGTCCATTTCGAGCTCTCCTTTTTTACGTTTTTTTTTTTTTTTCTTTTTTTGCTCAAATCTAAGCGATCTCTTCTTGGCACTTTACTCGGCTCATCGTCGTTCCAGATAGCTTTCAAGATAGCTTTTAAGATAACGTACCTCTTCGAAGGATAAGCTCCGTACAAGAGAAGACAGATACCGACGCGACGTTGAGAAATGACGAGGCTGGTCTCACGGAATTTTTTAATTCCAGAAAAAGACGAACCGAATATGGTGCTTCTTCAAAAATGAATTTCTCAACTGATGCGAATCAAGCTGCTTTCTTTCCTTCTCTCTCTCTCTCTTTCTCTCTCTCTCTCTCTTTCTCTTTCTCTTCCATTTCTTTTTTTCTTTCTCTTTTTCCTAGACGAAACGTGTCAACGCCATCGAAGGAAAAAAGAAGTGAAGAACGTGAAACATCTCTTATTTCGTATGTACTATTTTCTTCTCTCGTTTTCCACGTGAATATTGCTCGAATTTATCGGTACCCATTCGAAAAGAAAGAATCTTAAAATTACATAGACAATGCAACCAGACGAAGCGAGAAAATTCTACGAATATGAAATTTTCCGCGGTACGCGATGCAATATATATATAGTGTAAATATATATATATATATATATATATATATATATATACATATATATATATATGTATATATAATGATATATTCATATATCTCACAGGTTTATCCAAGTGAAAAGAAGAATTACTTTATTGAACGTGCATCATAAGTGTCGAACCATATGGCTGTGATTATTTTTACTTATTTAAAAAAAATATAGAAAAAATCTGCAATGTATATTAATCCTTTTAAATATTTTTACGATCGTATAATAAGAGTTGAAAGTTCAAAAAATTTTCATTGACAATTTATTTTCGATCGATCACGATCTATGATTTATCTACTGTTTTATTATGCGGGTTTCTATAATAGAGAGAGAGAAAGAGAGAGAAAATGAACAATATATACGTACAATAATGTTATATTAATTATTATTTAATTTCTCAAAGATTAACATAGTGACGAATGATTTGAATGATTACATACATAAGAATGAAAAAATATTAATATTTAATATCCAGTGTGAAAAAATTATGATAATGCAATTCTCTCCTTTTTTTTTTCTTTTTTTTTTTTTTATTTCTTATTTCCTTTAATATTTGCTTAATAATTGGTATAATCTTTTTTTTCCTGATATTTTCTTCATATAAATCATGAATTGAAGGTTTAATGGAGTCTCATGGAGTCTTGGTGAGATATACCTCGAATGTAAGAAAGAGAGAGGGGAAAATCTCTTCCTCACTATCGTTCTTTCGATTTTCTCATCTCTCGAGTAAGAAATCGTCGTGCTTTTCTCTTTTTCTCGCTTATCAAGAAGGCCGATAGAATCGATGGATCATCTTGATCGTTTTTCTCCCCTATTTTTTTTTCTTCATCCCTTCCTTTCCCCCCCCCCACCCTCTCCTTTTCCTTCCCTCCTTTTTTATCCAATCCCTACGAACAGACTCACTTGTTTCCCTTTACTACTTCTCGGCATTTGCTGACTTTTCGGACTATATCGCCTGAAAGTTCGATTAATCGAAGTCGATTTAACGTTTATCACACGAACCCTACTATATACACACACACACACACACACACACATATGTATGTATATATATATATATATATTCTCTTCCATTGTAATATAAATAATTCACGTCGATATTTTCTAATAACGTTTGTGCTACGTAAACTACGTTAATTCATCTGGAAAGTATTATAAGGGCAACATTTCATGTTTTTTTTTTCTTTCTTTCTTTTTTCTTTTTTTTTCCTTTCCACTCGAAAATACTTTCAACAAAAGTATTGCATTGTTTCTTCCTTCTTCTTTTTTTCTTCTTCTTCTTCTTCTTCTTCTTCTTCTTCTTATTCTTCGTCTTTTGAAAAATTTCAACCTCATTTTTTTTAACTCGCTGAAAAAACAAAAAAAAAAAGAAAAAAGAAAAAAGAAAAAAGAAAAGGAACGTTTTAATTCTTCATCCTTGTCTCATTTTATCTTTCACGGACGAAGAAAGCTCTTCAGTTTTTAATATTCCATTATATGTTTCGATATAAAGAAAGAGAACTAACAAGTAATAATGTCTTCCCTCTCTCTCTCTCTCTCTGTGTGTCCTTATCTCTCGACGAATTACACTTACAAAGAGGAAAGAAAAAAAAGAGAGAGATGTATTTATAAAAGGGAGTTAAATAAAAGCACAAAAAAAATTATATTGCATAATTGGCGAGTAATAGAACGATGAATCGACTCGTTTTATCATTTCTTCAAGTCAATACATTTCCTTTCACGATCTTCGTATGTATTACTACTTATACTTATATAGTACATTAAATTCAGAATGAAAATACACAATGAAGTAAGAAAAATAGAATATGTATACTTTCAAAGATATATAGATCTCATTAAGTCGAAAACGTAACCATTTATCGTTCATATTTATCTAATATATATATAATAATAGTATATATTTAATCATTTATTCTATCCACCTCTCTCTCTCTCTCTCTCTCTCTCTCTTTTTTACTATTTTTTAATATTTTCTCTCATACGTGAATTGTTCATAGACATTTATCGTTCATATTTATTTAATATATATATATATATAATAATAGTATATATTTAATCATTTATTCTATCCACCTCTTTCTCTCTCTCTCTCTCTCTCTCTCTCTCTTTTTTTACTATTTTTTAATATTTTCTCTCATACGTGAATCGTTTTGGAAGATAAAAAAGACGTAAAGGGAAAGTGTTCTTTGGATAAATTGTCCATTAAAAATAAAACTGTCGCAAGGTCACTTAACTTTGAAATCGTAGGGACACGATGAAAGAGGTATAAAAGTGAAGTATGTACTTTATCGAAAAAGAACGAGAGAAAAAGAAATAGGAGAAAGAGAGATAGATAGATAGATAGATAGATAGATAGAGAGAGAGAGAGACAAACTTGCTGCTTTGAGAATCTTATATCAAAACGCAAAAGCATTATCGTTCTTCCAAGCATTGCCATAGTCGCGAAATTAGAACGAAATGATGTAATAAAATATCACGAAGCTTTCCTTCTTTATTGTATCTCCATGAAATTGGCCGGACGATCTGTGCCCAACGTGAACGTCATTAACCAACACGAGATAAAAAGAAATAACAAGAGAGAGAGAGAGAGAGAGAGAAAGAGAGATAAAGATATAGAGTATGCCGTTTCCCGAGCGAAATTACAGCTCGTATTTTCGCGTTAGATCTCGATTACAGAACTTCTTTCCTTCCTTCCTTTCTTCCTTTCTTCATTTCTTCCTTCCTTTCTTTTTCTTATTCTCTTTCTCTCGTTTTCTCTTATACACGCACACAAATACACAGTATAAAACGGTACTCCTAATTTCTTATTATTTTATCATTCTACACTTTTTTTCCTTTCTCTTTCTTTCTCTCTCTATCTATCCCAGTCCTTTCTCTCTTTTTCTCCAACAATTCTTTTTTTTTTTTATCTCGACTAAAATCTTATCCAATTGCTGTCTACTACTACTTAGTATTTATTTTCTCTTTAAACAAGATTCTGTGGAAGATGACAAAAAAAAAAAAGAAAAAAAAAGAAAAAAAAAGAGGAAAAAGAAAAAAAAGGAATAGAAAATAAAGACAAACGACTTACTTACTTATAGCAGAAAAAATTGTCTTGGCTATGAGAATTTTCGTATTTCGTGTCGAATGTATATACGCATACGTATACGCGTGTAGACATTTTGAAATTTTTCTTTCGTAAAGAACGTACGAGAATTAAAAGCAGTGTACCGTTGCTTTTTCTGTTCTCGCGAAAGGGAGCAAAAAGTAATCTCTCTCTCTCTCTCTCTCTCTCTCTCTCTCTCTTTCTTTTTTTCGTCTACCTTTACTCATTGTTTTTCTCGACTTTTGCGAAAATGAAATTAAAGTGTACTTCTTACCGATAATGTCTAAGCTACTTCGATGCTCCCTTACAAAAGATCAAAAGTGTTAAAGGCAATGAGAAACACAGAGTGCTGTGTTGTAACGTTTTAACATTGAAACTAAAAATATATTGAAAGACGTCATCGATAAAACGATATATATAGTGTTCTCTCACCTTTAATGCTGAGAATTTGTCACTCGATATCCTAACTGGCTTACGATGAAAATTAATTTCCGGTTTATTCGCGTTAAACGAGTAATTCGACAAGATAGATCGTCGATCGTAGAATTCAAGAATTAAGATTGAGAAATCCTCTATGACGCTTTTACATAATAATCATTGCTAGGGATATTAAATGGACTCATTGGAAAGCCGGAAATAATAATCTTTGGCAAAGATGAACGGAAATTAATATCTTAGAAAATGTATTCATTGAATAATGATCTATATCAGGAGATGTCATTGAAATTATTTCATCGATCTATCAATCTATTTAATCGTAAAAAAAGGAACGTCATTTAGAAACTTTTCAAAGGTGAATGTTAACGAAAGAATTAAAAAAAAAAAAAAAAAAAAAAAAAGAAAAAAGAAAAAAAAATGACAAAGAAAGAAAAAAAAAGAATCAAGAATTTATATGCACTAACAATTTCGAAAGAAGATATAGAAAATATTCACAGACAGTATTGATCGACATTCTCTTTGTTCGAAGGTGTACAAAACATTGATCCTTATAATACTACGCTACGTAGATGCTCATAGTTCGTTTACATATATCCTTGTTTACACAGAACTCCCGGTTTTATTCAATAACATTGTTTACGATATTGTTCTGATAAAAAATAATATTCTTTCCTATCTCGTATTGTACATTTGAAAAATATGAAAATAAAACCAAAACAAAACAAAACAAAACAAAAACAGAAAAAAAAGGAAAAATAACAAAAGTGAATGAAAGATTTGAAAATTATTTTTTGACTTCGTCAAATATGAAAAAAGGATAAAATATAAACCTTATTGCTTTCTCGTCATCAAGATTCGTAATTAAAACGAGTAAATAAAAAAGAGAAAGACGGAGAATGAAAGAGAATGAAAGAGAATGAAAGAGAATGAAAGAGAATGAAAGAGAATGAAAGAGAATAAAACAGAAAGGAATTATAAGCAGTAAAAGAAAGAACATTATCTTAATTAGTATTTTTAACTTGTGCTTATTAATTGACGTTAGCAGTGTGTTCATGGGTGTGTTCTCAGCTGACGTTAATACTGGTTGTTTTTCGAAGCAAGCTGACGAGATGGATCGGCTTTGTGAGAAATGAAGGATTCAAGGTAGAAGGATAAAATAACAATCTCTCTCCTTCCAATCTCTAACTATCTCTTTCTGTCTCTCTTTTTCTTTTGCCTCCCACCATCCCAATTTTCTTCATTTTTCTTCTTAATCCAGCTTAGATCTTCTCAAGGACGAATCATTCTGCGGCACGTTACGTTAACTTTCTGTAGTGTGTCTCTTTTCTATCCAATCTCTTTTTCCTTCAAGAATTCTTTTCAACTCCATGAGAATCCTCCAAATAATATTTTCTTATCTCTCTCTCTCTCTCTCTCTCTCTCTCTCTCTCTCTTTCTTTCTTTCTTTCTCTTTTCGATCTTTATCCCTTTCACATGTCATTCAGCTAGAAATGTCGATGAATTTGACGATAAGATTTCATATTTGATTAGTAATCGTTTTAGATTGTTACATAGCTATTTTCTTTTTTTTTTTTTTTAAGTCTAAATCCTTTTTTTAAATTGAATAACATTTTTTTTTATAAACGAATAAAAGTATTCCAATTGTAATCGTTTGATGAATAAAAAAAGAGAACAGTGCGATGCGCTGTGAAGTGTATGTTAGGAATCTAAAAAAAAAAAAAAAGAAAAAAAGAAAGAAGAAAAAACATAATTTTTCGTTATAGTGAAACAATATTAAAATCTAAAACATTTACAAAAGTCCAATAATATCGACGTTTTCGATTGGATTAAAAGAAAGAAGAACAAAAAAAAAAAAAAAAAAGAAGAAAGAAAAAAGAAAGAAATATTAAAAAAAAAATATATATCTAACAGATTCTATTATCGCGAATAAATACAATTAAAGTATGATTCATTTCTAATATTAATCCAGTGAACAATCATCGGTCAAGTAAAACAGGCTTGAAGTTTCCTAACGCGTTGATTCAAAGTCTCTTGTTACTGCAGTTCGTAGCAAGTTAACGTAGAAATAGCACCACATCGTTAACATCAAAGGGGAAAGTATATACGAATTGGTTGGTCACACAAGGTGGATATAACAGAAACCAAAGGAAATCTAAGTTCAATCTTAGAAATGATTTACGTCGATCCATTCTATTTATCATTAATTGTACAGAATAAAATTATATTTAGTTAACAATATGTTATTTGAAAAATATACATAAGAAAATTAATATAATTCCGTGAGACAGTGAAATAATACACAGTGAAACAAAGTTCGACAATCTTATATATTAAATATAATTAATGTTTGATTTTAATCGATCAATGTGATTTTCCTTAATGACAACCTATAATAAAAAAAATTATCGATATAGATTATTAGAAGAAAAAAGAAAAGAAAAGAAAAAGCAAACAAACAAACAAACAAACAAACAAACAAACAAACAACAAATAATACAAATTCTTTCGTCGATCACGAGATTTAGAATACATATGTATTCTTTATCTTGACAATTTGTGTTCTCAAATAATGTTCAACAAGATAAATAAAGATAAAGATGAAGATGTAACATGGATAAGGAATAATAAGAATGAAGAAAGAAAGAGAGAGAGAGAGAGAGAGAGAGAGAGAGAGAGAGAGAATATAATTTCAAGATCTAAAGTTTCTTACAAGAGGAAATAAGTGAGATAGAAGAGAGAAGAACACACGATAGAAAGATAAATATTTCTTCCTCTTTCCTCTCGAAGACTCGCTTGATATCCTCTTCCCAACTTTCATTGTTCTTCCTTGACAGTCTCTCTCTTTCTCATTCTCTCTCTCTCTCTCTCTCTTTAGCTCTCTCTCTCTCTAGCTCTCTCTCTTTCTCTCTCTCTCCTTTTCTCTCAATATCCAAGTTTTATTCGCGACACGAATTTCAATATCGCGAAGAGGCTGAGAAGAGGACTCTGAGTAAGTGGTGGGAGGAAGACAAGGGTCGTGTTAGTCGAGCATGAAGAACTCTAGGGAAACGTTAAAGTGTTTTTCGAGCCCTTCGTCCAGTGGTTCTTCTTCTTCTTCTTTTTCTTCGAACGAAGAGACAAGAAAGTCATTGATAGATCTATACTTAATGAATAGCTTTCAAAATCTTTAACTCGACATTTTATTTTTATTATTCTTATCATTTCTTGTCGATCTTCCTTCGATTTCATTAAATTTTCTATCTTTCTATCTTTCTTTTATTATTATTATTTTTTTCTTTTTTTTTTTTTATATGTTTAACGCTGTTACAGTCGAATAAGAAACTCGTAGATATTAATCTACGATAATAATTATATACAATAGAGAATCTAATATATCTTCTTTTCATTTATAAAATATAAAAGAGAGAGAAAGAGAGAGAGAGAGAGAGAGAGAGAGGGAGAGGGAGACAGAAAAAGATAATAATAATGATTGAAATTTTGTAGATGAAAGTTCTTTTGTTGTTTTTAAGTATCAGCTTACTATTACAGCTCGGAAAATCTGTAAGAGTATTAAAAAGTAAGCTTTCATTTTCTACAACAAACAGTAGTCATTTTCTTAATGAAAGGACAGCTATTTCAAATTACAGGCATATTGTATATACATACATATGTATATATATATATATATATATATATATATATATATATAAATATATGTATATAAGAGAATTCCTTAAAGCTACCAATAATTAGCTTTAAATCTCAGCTTTCCTATTCTTACACGAAATACTCTTTGATAAACGAAACGCAGTTACAAGATGTTCTTCGTTTTATTGCTTATGGTTCTCTATCGCAATATTTATCTAATACCATGGATACTCGTAGGAAATAAAATGTTAATTTATATAAAAGAAAAAGAAGAAAAAAAAGAAAAAAAAGAAAAAAGAAAAAAAAAGGAAAGAGAGAGAAAAAAAATTTTCTAAAAAAAAAAATTTTCAATGTGCATCAATCGTAAGAAAAATTATTATATAAAAAACAATCTACAATTTTATTTATATTTAATAACGATACTTTCTTTCTTATATTATCTTACAATTAATCGTTCAAAATATTCATTTAATCAATTTGATTTTAAAAATGAAAATATGAAAGATCAAGGAGTGAAACTTGAATGAACAATCTCAAAGCAACTCCATAATTCTCTTGAACATTAACACCTCAACAGAGAACACAGAACATATTTGTCGATGATCTAAGCAATGCATATATTGAGTTAGGCATTAAGTTGTGGCCTAGAGTGATTGGTTAACGTCTCTAGATTACAATTGTGTTATGTCTATGATCGAATTTCACGATCATATCAAGATAATCTCTGAGATTCGAGTACATACATACGTGTTTCCGTATGTCTATGTATACTTGAGATCGACGGAGAATCTACGAAACACGGAATGTTATCCCATAGGACATTCCCGTAAGCCAGAAACTCGAGTGATACAGCCTTGTCTATGAAATACAGTCGAGTAAATCCCTTTACATATTCCCTAATAGAAATACTTGAATTTACATCATTGTAAATTTCTATATAATTATTATGTAGTGAATTAAACGTTATTATGATTTGAAAAGTTTTTTCTTTTTTTTTATTTTTTTCGTTTTCTTCTTTTAACATTACCACGAAACTCTTTTATCATTCATCATTGAATACAATTTTATGGATTTAAATCGAAAATTAGGATTATATCATATCGATATCATTTCTCTACGATAAGTGAGAACGAGGATGTATGTATAGCTTGTCGATGGATCAACTTGTTCGTACCAATTACCTTCGTGCCTAATTAGTGGTTGATGTAGGATCTCTTGCAAATTGTATTCGTACGTGGTAATTCAATGGTCGCTCGATTATGACACACCGTTCATTTACAATTAATAAACGATATACTTTGTATCGATGTTTCACGTATCGACGTTTAATTAATGTAATAATTTTCTTTTGGAACGTTTGAAGAAGAAGAAGAAGAAGAAAAAAAAAGAAGATATTTTTTCTTCTTCCATGCAATGACCTACGTTGACCTTTCTTTTTTTCTTCGTTCAATGTCTTTTGAACGTTTGACTTATTCAAAAATTGACAAATATAAAAGTATTTTCGTCTTCTCGATAAAATCGAATCCTTCGATTTCGAACTTTAGTTTTCTCTGTTCGATCTTTTCCACACGTATTTAAATTCCCGAAAGGTTTCAGGATCGATCTATCGATATTCTAAGTTTCCTATAGCACAGCTGAAAATTTAATGGATGTATCGAAAATGGGAGTCATGTTTCGAGTCGTCCTCTATCCAATGTCATCTATTCCTTCCTTTTCCTCGCGTACGACAATAAATTTTTCTTCTTATCTTTTCCACCATGACGAGAACAATGTGAAATAGTAACCTTCGCTTATGAATATTATATTATAGAAAATGTACGAACAATATCTTATCTAAACTATACAATATTATGTACTTTTTTCTTACATTTCGAACTTTTCCTTCGTTGGAGAAATTCGTGAAATTAAGAATAAAATCTTTTTCTCATTATACTGCTTCAACATTATACGTTTATCCAACGAATATCAAGTTCTTTTTTTTTCCTCGCAAATTTTCTTTATTACGTTTCTCTCAAAATATATTTAAATTCTTTCAACGCGTGTATTATTGTACGAGAAAGATTTTTATATAAAAATCTCGTCTTTACAAATCTGAAATAGAAATTGTGAATTTAATAAAATGGATATTCGTATTTATTTTCTTAATTAATTATAACGTATTGTTCTAACGAAGATTAAAGAAATATCAAATTAATAATAACGTTATACAAAGAAATATTTTCTTTCATTCATCAAACGACACGAATTTCAAAATTTTACATCGATCTTTGCTTAGATACAACAGAAATTTATTATCCCTTTTTATATGTCATATCTATGTATACATGTATATACAGTTATGTATATTTTTGGGTACGTCAAAACTTTTTTCATCGCACGGGACACATCGACAAATATGTAGATCCGGACATTGGCTACTCCGTTTTGAAAAATTATAGTTTGTATCATATTCGTAAATTCGAAAAGAATACACGTCTCTGTACCTATGAGTTGAGATTTTCAGTATTTTTTTCTCTCTTTACTTTATATCTATATATAAACATATAAACATATTTTTATATGTAATATAAAAACATTTGTAAAAACCTTTATATATATATATATATATATATATATATATATATATAATAAATGAAATTAATTATGTTAGATAATTTTAATATTTTTATTTTTAAAATTTTTCTAAATCAAAAAAGAAGTGAATTCACGTAAGTTTACTATCACTTTCTTTTTTTTTTTTTCTTTTTTTTTTTTTCTTTTTTTTTTCTTAACACGAAATAAAAATCCACTTAAAGTTAACTCTCAACTATATTTACAATATAAAGCAAATAACATAGATTCATTCCTTTCTAAACAAAGCGATTATAATGCGCATCGTTGATTCGTATGTCGCTACAAGAGCTTCGCTAAAGCTTGAGTGAAGTGACCATAAACATAAGCTCGATTGTATACAATGAATCAAAATTGGACGGTAGCATTGGAAGTCAAACGTCATAAATACGGATTGTAAATCCGAACAATGCGGTTCTCCGCAAATATATGTGCGTGTGTATTAGTGTAAATCAACGAAGAATGGAGACAGAATAATGAAAACCACATACTTGTGTGCGTTCGTATATGTATGTCCATATAAGTACATATATCTATACAATCATACATCGTATATAGGTATATCTACATATATCTATATAGGAGAAGACAAATCTATATACCTAAGATTAATTATAAATTATTAAGCGAATAAGATTAATTGATGCAAAAGTAACGTACGAATTAGCTAGTTCAATTTTATTTATAATATTCTTTTATTTTTATTTTCCAACATTTTTTATCTTTTTCATAAATATCGTAAAAGCGTATTTGCAATTTTATTTTTACTACGGAAACAAAGAAATTCTTTACTATAGTTTCCATAAAAAATAATAAAGCATTTTCATTGTTATAAAGTAAAATCGTATGATATTTTCCATTCGTTTAATGACAAAAACTCTATTTACTATACTTTTTAAATAAATAGTACAATAAATAGTATCGTGAATTAAAAGAGTCAATAAAGAAAAAACAAATATGGAAAGATCCGATCGAATGTTTATATAATAATCAATATTTCATTCGTTATTTCAATGAACAGGAAACAAATTAATGATGCTACTCTCAGGATTTTAATGTTTCTCAATGTACGAATTTATTTTATATACTTTCTATTAACGATATTCTCGAAAAGCATTGTTACAATGAGCTTTTCATATTTATTGGTACAACTTGTTACGAGTACCTCTCGTCGATCGATATTATTAATGAAAACAAAATATTTATCGTAGTCGTTAACAACCAAGTCATTGTTTATCGTTCCATTTATATTCGGTCTTTTTAACGATATGAAACATTCCGAATTTGCGAAAACGTGACAGCCCTCATATTGCCAATTCGTTTATAATCGAATCACAACTTTTACAATAAACGTAAGCTATCCCGTCATAGGCCCGAGTTACAAATTTCTCCGGACAAGAGTTTACACGTGTAATACAATAAATTTCAATAGCTCGTCGTTTCCGGGTCCATTTTATCCCACGACAAGTATTTTTATCAACGATTAATGGAGTCATATATACTCGTAAACTTCATATGTTTCTATTTTAACAATGAAATTGTCTATATAATTCTATTTGTTTCTTCTCTTTTTTTTTTTTTTTTTTTTTTTGGTCTTTTCTCTTTTTTCTTACCACATATCACCTACATATACATGTATACTTCAAGAACGTTTCGAAATTATCCGATATTTGTTCTGTTTGCTTTTCTTTAAATAACAATGATCAACTGATTACCAATAACAACTTTTCTTTTTTCTCCCTCTCTCTCTTTCTTTTTTCTTTTTTCTTTTTCCTTTTCTTTTTTCAATTTAACATACCTGTACTACTTTAGAAAATTGTATTGTAGTGCAATCATCCGAGTAGTGTTATCGGTTCGTTGATATAACGTAGAAATGACTTGCTGGCGTTGCACGAAAAGCATAGGGGAAAATCGAGATTGAGTGGAAAAACGAATGAGAAAGAGAGAGAGAGAGAGAGAGAGAGAGAAGGGGAGAGATAGATAGATAGATAGAAGTAAAGTAGGTTTCCTCGTAGAAGCTAAACGGGAGCAAACACGTAGTTGAGAAATGGAACATCAAACATTCTATCTTCCGCATGAACCACCAAAAATACGAGGCAAATTTTCTATTATACGTTTCTAAAAAAGAAATGGGAGAATTCTTACTGAATGATAAAAAACATTGAGTGCCTTTTATGCACCAAACTAAAGCGAATTATATGAAGAAAACCTTTTTCGATCTCAACTTTTCCTTTTTTACATATTTACATAGGTATATATATATATATATATATATATATATATATATAATGTATATACTCTCTTTATTTTCCCTTTCTACTATTTCTAGTTCTACTCTCACTCTCTCTTTCTCTGTCTCTCTCTCTCTATATATATCTCTATCTCTATCTATCTATCTTAGAATCTATAAAGTACCAAGTACTCGAGAGTTTCGAAAAGTTCGAAAGATTCTTCTCGAAATAAAGATTATCTCGATTTCGAAGTCTCTTTTTCGCCTACTATCCATAATTTTTTTTTTCTTTCTCGCTCTGTATCTATCTTTATCTTCCTCTTAATCTTTTCATGTATATATATATATATATATATATATATATATATATATATATATGTTGATCCTTTCCTTTTGAAGAAAAGAAACTGGTTCACCAAGAACGACTTCTTTATACGCGATTTCTTCGGCTAAAACGAAAAGTTTTCACGGTTTTTAGCGAAGTAAAATAGGAAGTTCGTTTCTTCAATTTCTCTCTCTCTCTCTCTCTCTCTTTTATTTTTTCTCTTTCTTTCTTATTGAAAAGATGGGCATATATTCAAAAGATGGTCCTCGCGAAACGAGGTTTCCATTGGTCGTTCCACGAATTTCCCTCGAGTTAGTTGTCGTCGTTATACTCGTACTAGTACGAATTTCCTTTTACTTTTCCTACTCTTTTCTCATCCTCCATCGGCTTTGCTGCATTTCCTGGTGCACATCTGAACGATAAGTTTCGTTCAAACTCGCATTAGTGCGATCAGTAAGGCCTCGGATAAAGTTTCGTTCAAGATATTCGTCTCATCTTCAAAGACATATTGTTTAAAGGTATTCTTAAAAATTATATCCATTTCATTGTTTTTCTTTCCTATCTAATGTCCATTCTAACTCGAACATGTTTTTATTTATCTTTCTTTATAATTGATATTTTTCAACGACGAACGTGAGATTATTGTTACATAAAATGCATATGTATTTATATATACATATATATATATATATATATGTATACTGTATATTAATGTTTTGATAGATGAATAATAATTATACTTATTTACGTTTATGAAAGTTTAAATAAACGTATTTACGATAATTAATATCAATATATGAAAGATTGAAATATCGTTGATCTTGTATAAAGTTCATTACAATTAATCAGTTGTATTCTGTATTAAAATATGCGATATAGAAACAATTTCAAGTTAATAATTAATAGATAATTAATATTTCCTCTCTCTCTCTCTCTCTCTCTCTCTCTCTCTCTCTCTTTCTCTCTCTCTCTCTCTCTTTCTCTCTCTCTCTCTCTCTCTCTCTCTCTCTCTTTCTCTCTTTCTATTTCAAAGAATGAAATAACGCAAGAATATTAAACTAACCATGTAGAGCGATACGTTCGTTTCCACGATTCAAGACAGACTGACCTTCTAAACGTACAAACTAAATTGTATAAAAGAGATCAGTGTGTTTATTTAGTTCACTTCCTCTCTCTCTCTCTCTCTCTGTCTGCCTGTTTACATGCTTCTGTATGTGTGTTATATATTTATATGAAGTTTATAAGGTTATTTAACAATTCGTTCATTCAAAAATAATACTACGTACATAGATCTACGTAAATCTATTACGATGCATCGTAATGTTTATTAACGTTAATATATCTTTTTTCTCTTCTTTTTTTTACGTGAATATATGATAAGATATAGTATGTTCTCACGTGTTTTTTTTTTTTTTTTTTTTTTTTTTTTATTGAACGCTTTAATGACAAAAGAAATTCAATTTATGTATTTGAAAAAGTTTCAAGCACGATTGTTATCAATAGGTAAACTCATTACAATTCTCTCCAAATGTGGATATTGCAAGAGCTTCAACTGCAATCAAAACACGCTGATACCACGAATGACTCATTAAAGAGTATTTGTTCATCAGTACGTCATTGAAACAGTCTATAATTAGCTATCGATATTGCGAAATTATTCGGGTAGAATTAGTACTCGTAAAAGACTACATTAAAAATCGTCCTAAACACGAGAGTGAGAGTGAGAGAGAGAGAGAGAGAGGGGGGATTCGTTTGAAAATATCAAAATGAAAACTAAATCATAAAGAATATTTTCCAACAAATTTTCTTATTACATTGGACATTTCACGAATTTTTGTCCAACCTTGTTGAAAAGCTATACTACCTAAGTACATAGACACGAAAAGCCGACTTTGAGAAAATGTCGGATTTAGCCGTATGTAAGGTACATATGTATCCACGTAAGAGCATAGAAAAGGAAAGAGAAAGATAAAGATTGAGAAAGGAGACGAAAGAGGCTTTTATTTTTTTTTCTCCCTTTTCTTCTTTCCCCATCCCTTTCTCCAATCTTACCGAAGAAGAATATGGAAAAAAAAAGAAGAAGAAGAAGAAGAAGAAGAAGAAGAAGGGGAGAAAGAAATCGTATGAGAAATACGATGCATCACAGCGTGTTTCTATCAAGTTGCGAAAAGATTCCACGGATATGTGATGGATGTTTGTAATATCAACCACGTTCGTAGAAAAAGAGAGAGAGAGAGAGAGAGAGAGAGAGAGAGAGAGAGACATACGAGTTTCGTGCAAGCCGGAATTCACGCACAAAGGTAGAAATGTCTCATATTCATTTTAACACTCGTCGTTTTGCTTGGACTGACTTTCCCCTTGCTTTTATCACGATGGACTACGTATGAAAGAGAGAGAATCTAGATATATCCGACTCTTTGTGAAATGGCCCTTTGTACGACCTACAAAATGTTAAAAACGAAAAAAAAAAAAAAAAAAAAGAAAAAACTGAAAGAGAAAAAAAAACAAAAGAAAAGAAAAGAAGGTAAAAAGAAAGAAAGAGAAAAATAGAAAAAGGAAACGGAAAAGATCCACACACACGCACGCGCGCCACACGCGTACGCGTAGAAAAGAACGTGATAAAGAATTTAATTAAAATATAAAAAGTTTCAATAGAATTTCGTGAATGAAATTTTGAATTCATTACATCTACTTATATATATATATATATATATATATATATATATATATATATATATATATATATCTAAGTACAAGCTGTAATATTTTTTTTTCTAAATAAAACCAAAATATTTTTTCTCAAAGCTCTTATTTCTCTATTTCTCTCTCTCTCTCTCTCTCTCTCTCTCTCTATTTATCTATCTATCTCTCTTAAGAAAAAAAATTTTTCTATCGTCATCATTAAATTCATTCGCGACTTAATAGATATGTATAGATATGTACGAAATGAATCATATTAACCTGACATATTTTTTTCTCGATACTCATACTACTTTAATTAAGAAATAACGATTAACGTAGTACTATACCGTACTACGTAAAATATATTCATCGATCTAATAATTAACTTCATCTCCATTATCGATAGATATAAGAAGGATTCGTCTTATGGTATGAATAATTCACATTTAAAAATAAATTTCAAGTTCTTAGATATATATACATACATACATATATATATATATATATATATATATCCAAAGGTCAAAAATGAACTTTGAAACGTGCCAAATTCTAGTTTTCACCGATAGCTAAGTACTCAGCTAAACTGCAGCGTTACGATAGCCAATACCTGGCCTCGACAAAGCAGCTTTTACGCTAACGGATGATATACGGCTTTCGAGGGATCGATATCGTACGTCCTCGCATTCTCTCTTTTTTATGTAGTCTGTAGAAATGTATACGCTCGAACGAGTTGGTAAAAGAGTTAGGAGCGAAAAAGGTAGAGAAAGAGAAAGAGAGAGAAAGGGGTAGAGAGAAAGAGAGAGAGAGAGAGAGAGAGAGAGAGAGAGAGAGATAGAGAGATAGAGAATAGTTCGAACTAGTGCTCTCTAGTATTATTAAGAACTACTGCCTGAAGCTACATCGATGAGAAAAGAGTAGCTTTCTGTGTAATATTCGTATTCGAGTTTAAACGTTTTTCCATCATCTATCTGTCTATCTATCTATCTCTCTTTCTTTCTCTCTTTCGCTCTCTCTCCCTCTCTCTCTCTCTCTCTCTCTCTCTCTCTCTCTCTCTCTCTCTCTCTCTCTCTCTCTCTCTCTGTCTCTCTCCTTTCATTTATATTGTTTCAAGAAAGCCTCTATACGTAATTGTACTTTCTTTTCTTTTTCTTCTTTTTATATTATTTCCAAAAAAAATTTCATTTAAACTCAATAATAACTGTACTCATGATTTTTCAATTCTTCATCTCGAGAATCTCTTTAGAATAATTTTGAGACGGAAGTTACAAAAAAATATATCCTCTTATCTTTCTTCTTTATCCCTCGATTAGTATCATTAATCTATATCGTCGTTTTAAACTCTACGCCATCCTGCGTAAAGAATTTTATTTGACTATAATCCATGGAGCATGAACTCGGCATCATCTGTCGAGAGTAATTTAAAGTTCCGTTCGATGGAAGAAGTAAATTAAAGGGAAAAGTTTTCTAATTAATCGAATAATGGTCGGACGGTAGAAGAGATGGGAAGGAACGAATTAGTAGATGAAAAAAAAAAAAAAAGAAATTCTATGACCGTTCACAAGAAGGAAACGGAATACAAAATGAATTGATAAGATTCGATGAGTTTAATCGATAATCCGATTTTAAGAAGTAATTATTTGCAATTATCAATATGATATTGTGAAATTTCGAAAAAATGTCCTTTCTCGTGTAATAGAAAAATTTTAACAAAAAAAAAAAAAAAAAAAAAAAAAGAAAAAAAGAAAAAACAGAAAAAAAGAAAAAAGAAAAGAAAGGAAAGAAAAAAAATAAAAGAAGAATAAAAGAAACTTATCAATGAGAACGATCGCGAAAGATATTACATCAATTAGTGACACGTACCGTTCACAACGTAACTAACTAAATGTTCTCAGGAGGCGCGTTAACGGAATTCCAACGAGTTCTTGGATACTTGTCAGAGCATGGTTAACTTGTACACAAGGATAGGATAAAGCATTCGAGCGAACTAGGAACTCGACTCAACGGGCTGTCGGCCGAGTTGCTAGTTACACGTTTGCCAGCACTCACCCTCGAGACCATTTCTCATTTTGTCCTGAACGAATGGAAAAGGAAACTAGTGTGTTGGTTCTACTACGTATATATTGTATATATGTTATATATATATATATATATATATATATATATATATGTACAGTAATATATGTGTGTGTTTGTATATACACAATATATCTACATAGTATACCCACATATATGTATATACATATGATATACTATACGTATGTATAAAAATGAAAGATAAAGGAAAGAAAGAAGAAAACATTTGTGATATTCTGGATAAAAGGAAGAAACGAAAAAGTTTCCTCAACGATAACTCATCCTTCCAGGATTTATTTACCTATAGTATCTCACTTTCACTCTTACTCTCCCTCTCTCTCTCTCTCTCTCTCTCTCTCTCTCTCTCTCTTTCTTTATTTTAATAAAATACAGTTGTAGTAAAGAAGGATGAAAGTAAAGGAAAAAGAAGAAGAATCGAATTTCATTTCCAGTTCGACGCATAAAATGTATTGGTGAACGATAGTATTAGAAAAAGTGAAGTTAACGAGTAACTCCGCCGTTCGTTGATGACAGATATTGAAAAAAGAATCAATTGTTCATCGATCGTTTCCTCCTTCTCTCTCTCTCTCTCTCTCTCTTTCTCTCTTTCTCTGTCTCTCTCTCTCTCTCTCTCTCTTAAATTTCACGGAAAGTGAATTTAACCTAGTCCGTTCGGAATTGGATTCTCTCACAAATGAAGTTTAAAATTCCCGCTGAAAGTGGCAAAATGTTGCGACACGACTGTTCCGTTCGGCCGACTTTGACGACCATAAATGCTAGATCGCTGTTTGGAAGGTTACGAAAGTGGAACTGTGCTACTTGTCTTGACAAGTTGTATCTATTTAGGGCTACTAGGGAAATTTCTCTCTCTCTCTCTCTCTCTCTCTCTCTGTCTCTCTCTTCCTATAGTTTACTTCGTAAGTGCTCGAAGTGGAAAGATAGATGAACGAGGAAACTCGATTACATCAGGGAATTTCGAAATAGAATTCGACACTAGGTCAAGATAGTGCTCATCTTTTTTCTTTTTTCTGTTTTTTTTTTTGTTTGGTTTTTATTTCTTCAATTTTTTTCTTCAGCTTTTGAAATATCGATAACAAAACAATTTCATTATAAAAATCGATTCTCCCTTTCATCTTTTTAATTACAACTGAGAATAACGTTTCTGATATTACTTTTCATGTCGTTTATCAATAAAAAAAAAAATTCAATAGCGACGATAACGTTTGTTTACATTGATGAAGAAACGATTAAAAAGTACGTATGTATGTGTATGTATGGGTTAAAAGTTCTTAAACGATTTTGAAAATCAATTGAATTCTCTTCTTCGATATCTTTCGGACTAAATTTTTTCCCTTCGGTTAATAAAACTATAAGCTTAGGAAATTTTGTAGGATTTGAAAAAAGAGAAAAAAAATAAAAGAAAAAAAAAAAAGAAACAGAAAAATTGAGCCTAAAAGATTCTCGAAATAGTAGTTAAAATTGCTTAAGAACTTTTACTTTCTAAATGAGCATTTTGTTAAATACAATACAATGAATAATTTATACAATTAAAAAAAAAAAAAAAAAGAAAAAAAAAGAACAACTTTCCTTGTAAAAAGAATAAAATACTCCGATACAATTTTTATCTATTTCAGCTATGATTGTGTCCATTAAAAAAACTCTCGACTCACTTCCGTCAAGATTAAACAATTAACAACGTTCAATCGAACTTTTCCCTTTCGTAACTTTCTCTATCTACTATCTAGCGGGAGTGTTGAAACTCGATCTTTCGGAAACTTTTCAAGATATCCGGTTAAACAAATTACGATTCTTCCGCAAGAGTTTTCCCTTCGTTGAAAATACAGTCATAGTTTTGGATGAGATAAGTAAATACGAATGAACGATTTCCTCGATACGATCAAACTCGAATAATCAAAATGATATCTTTCGTGCGAGATCAAATAAAGATGATATAATGATAAAATTACACGTTTTAGCAGACATACATTATTATTATATGATAATCATGATTAGTGAGAGTGTCGGGAGATAAGAATAAAGAAGGACAAATTCAGCAAGTCGTTTAATCATTTTCTTCTGTTTCATCTTAGAATTTCTTCCGTAAGAAATAGAAAAGGAGAAAGAAAGAAACTATGAAAGAGAATGAGAGAGAATAAAAGAGAGAGAGAGAGAGAGTGTGTGTGCGGTACGATGAGAAGTTAAACGTACCCACTTTCACGCTCGAATTAACATACTCGTTTGTTTTCCCGAGCGTACTCTTTTAAACCCTTTAGAGGGCAGGAAGAGGGCCACGTAGAGAGGCTGCTGCCGTTGCAGACGGCAGACTGCAGGTGCCACTTGCTTCCGAGCACCGACTGGAATAATCTTCACGAATCAGTTCCTCTCTCTCTCTCTCTCTCTCTCTCTCTCTCTCTTTCTTTTTCGCTCTCTTAGGAACCCTTTTCAGCAGTGCTTCATCTTCAGATTATTCATAACGCTTTCTAGTCGACGTTCTTCCAGGACTATCAGGAGTTTCTCGCGTGCAAAACGATGACGTTGATATCACTTAAAAGTATCTCGATTTGAAAATTATACGATACGCATTTTTTTAGTCTCGTTACAAAATTGACACAATTACGTTCAGAGAATAATTGATATCGTAAATTGTAAGGATTATAAAATGTTATTTGATTTGTCTTATAGATAAATTTAACAAGGATTTGATTAAGAGTTAAAAAGATCGAGAGAGAGAGAGAGAGAGAGAGAGATATCGAAACGTTATAATAATCTCATATTTATATAATATCATACAATTTTGAAGAGAGAAACATAGATATTATTAAAATGCATAAAGCGGTCTCGTTATCTTTATATATTCTCGTTGTAATTTTGTTTGGGATCGTTTTCGTAAAGCCAGGAAATTTTTACTTCCTAATGCATTTTTAATGATCGTTCTAATGTATTGTAATTAATTCGTGGTTGGTTCTAATTCCTTCCTGCTGACCTACCTGAATATCCACAAAAATACTTATATAATTATCCATTTAATTACTTTATCATATAACCTGCTAATAACCATTATAGCAGAATACTTAAACGAGAAATGTGTTTCTGAAGGAATATAAATACGTTCCTAGTTTCACGCACGAATACACGACATTTTCGATTGTCCTTTTATTACCTAAGGGAAAGCTTATCGAGAATCTGTTGGGGGTTGTAAAAAGAAAAGGACTGCGTGCGTAAACTCCAAGAGATTTTCTTCTCCATGAGATTTTATCAAAGTCACGTTCGACGATAAGAACGATATCAACGTTATCGACATCTACATTTCTATTTTATTTTCTTCGAATGAAATTTTTTCAATTCATCTCGAATCGTCTTCTTTTAATGCCTTTTTTGTTCTTTGAAAAAAAAAAAAAAAAAAAACAAAAACAAAAACAAAAAGAAAATAAAGGATTAATAAAAGAAAAAGAAAGGTAAGCATGTATGGGAAACGATCATCGCAATAAATTTCGTAGCTAATTCTCACAAAGGATCAGATCGATTAATTCGAATGTACATTATTTCCGAGGTATTGGTCGGTGATGAAAGGGGAAGAGAGTTGAAGAGGAGAGTTGAAAAGAGAGAGAGATGAGTGAGTAAGTGAGAGAGAGAGAGAGAGAGAGAGAGAGAGAGAGAGAGAGAGAGAGAGAGAGGAAACGTAGAAGCTTTTCACGAAGTTTCGTTCTACGCTCTTGGGATTTCAATCAGGCTAATTGAGGAAGGAAAAGGAAGAGTAGGCGATAGCCAATGGATAACCAGTCTCCTTTGATCAATCGGAAACCACCTATTGGCTTGTGGAACGTGAGGTAAGATTTTGCGGTGATCGAAGAAACCCTGGAAAGGAGTGTTAGCGTTATCTATAGTTTTCGATAAGTTCTTCGATGGCTATGAAGTTTGCGAATACGTTTAAAAATACTTTGACGTTGTTCGAAACGTTTTAAGTAATAAATTTTTTTTTTCTCTCTTCAATGAAAGAGCTTACCAGTCAGTCAATTTCCCTGTCTCTCGATCTCAGCTGATTAAAATTACAATTTATTTGAAAAAGAAAAGTTTTTTTTTACGACGAACTAAAATCCGACTTAACGATAAATATGTAGATCCTTTGATCTAACTACGAACAATGACGTAGTATCCATCGTCTTCGATGATAAGAGGATTAAAAATAATTAGAATGGTTTTAAAGAGATACAGAGAGTACCGTGTAAAAATTTTGATTCGTATGAGTGCACATGTATATGCATGTATACCATGTAACAAATGTATTTGGTTATATCGTAGAGGTACGATATTTTTACTGATGGAGATCTTGTTCTATCGAAATTATTAACGAAATCCAATCTAAAAAATATATATATGTATATGTATATATATATATATATATGTATATGTATATACATATAGAGTTATAGGTAAAAGGAACATCGTAACGAGGTTCTTGGGTATATTGGGTATATTGGGTATATATATATATATATATATATATATATATATATATATTTACATCATATTGCAAATTCTGCAATATGCAAAAAAATTGATTATATATATATATTATATACATTAATAGCGTTAAATAAATTTCTACGATATCATCGAACAAGAGATATCGTAATTTGAGTTCGACGTGAAATTCAATAATTTCATCTCGCATCCATTCATTGTTTCATCTCGCATCCATTCATTGTTTCATCTCACATCCTCTAGATAAATATTAAAGTGAAAATGCGAAACGTCGAAATCACGTAGGAGTTCATGAAAAAAAAAAAGAAAAAAAAAAAAAAGAAAGAAAAAAGATTCTATTAGTATTATCAAAGAGTTCGAAGAGCTCGATGAGTTTCAATCGATCGCTAAGAAGATGGATAAGGGAATCAATTTTATGTCGAAGTACAACGTTAACTCTTATCAAAACTCTCTTACCAGTTATCCTAGAGCTATCATATCTTTTGTCAACCCGACAGAAAGAATCGGGTACACGCGATTTCTCGGTTCGTCGAACGTATCGAATGACTTGCGTATCGAAAAGAAAAGACGATTCCCTTGTGCGACGACGTTCGTCTTCAGAGAGAAATGTGAGTACCTCCTTCCCTTTACCTTTCCCTTCTTTTCCTTCACATTTCTTCGCCTATTCACTATTGTTCCCTTGTGAGATCTATGCTGTCTCTCTCTCTCTCTCTCTCTCTCTCTCTCTCTATCTTCTTTTTAACTTGTCTATTTCTCTTTTTCTCCATTTCACACGTACTCTTAACTATACTTCATGTATCATTTTATCACATACTTTTCCATTATTCTTCTTAATTCTTTTTTTTTTTTTACTCAAACTTTTTTTTACTTACTTTTTTTTTTACTAACTTTTTTTTTTACCTACGCTATAACTACTGCAATATAACTTTTTATTTCGTTTCGTTGATTTTATACATTTTATTTATCTCAAAATAAATTCTTTATTTTTTTATATCGAAATATTGGAGTTACGAATTTGCGTATTATCTCAGTAATATAAAATACTAATGTTTCTAAATGCGATACTATTTCTTTTTTTTTTTTCTTTTGTTTTCTTTTTTTTTTTTTTTTTTATACTTTTACAATATACTCCTACGATCACGAAACAATAAAATTGTTTTCTTTTCCTTCTTCGAAATCATTTCACTTTTATTATTCTTTCGAGAACATCAGAATCGACAAATCGGAAGCATCGCCGTCGGCACTAGCAGCTTCTTATCTTCTATGGAATTGTGAACTAACATCGACCTTGTTCGTACACTTCAAGAACGGGAAAACTTTTCTTTCTGTCATACGACCAAGCATGACTTGGCTTCCGTCCGTTTCCTTTCGTGGAAAATAAGGAATGACTTTATTTCCGTATCTACCACCGGCATCATATCATTGCTATCACTATCATACCGATCTACATCGTTTCTATAGTTTTCATACAAACTTTCTATGACTTTCCATTCTATCAGTGAAAAGACATTTGTCTGGGTTCGTAGTAGTATTCAAAGTCAGAATTTATGGCGCATTTCATATCTCTTAACCAAATTGAAAATATTCCAACTTGAGAAATATAATATTATTATATAAATTTTGAACAAATGAAAATGTTTACCTTTTTTCTGTTTTTATTTTTTTTTTTTTTTTTTTTTTTTTATAGAAATAAAATTCTAACGTGTGCGATTACGTTAAGTTACGTTAGATTTTATACGGCACAATCAAGAGCCATCTTATCAATTGATCTCACTTGAATACGTTCGGATCGGTACGTTCATTTAATTTTTTTTTTCTTTTTTTTTTCATAAATTTTATCAAATAAAATATAAACCAAAGAATTCATTTTTCTTTTTTTTTTTTCTTTTCTCTTTATGTAGGAATTTATTGTCATCAAGTATTATATGTATGATCTTTCAAATGTCATCATAGAAGATCTTAGGAAGGTAGTGAGATCTGGGAAATTCAGATTATCAGCCATTTGTTATTCCTATAATATAACTTAATATTTCCTGTATTTTTTTTGTTTTTTTTTTTTTTATTCTTTTTGTTTTTTATTTTCGAAAGGAAATACAAAATACTTCGAAGTTATCACGAAAGGTTAGATGTGTTCTTGAGAAAAATCATGAATTATTATACGAAAAAGACTGCACGAATGGGTCCTACCGAATCTGAGACTGAATTATTCAAATCCTGTAGTTGCTCTCTTTACAGTTGAAGGGCATTCGCGATAAGTCACTGTCACTGTCGTAGATCTTTATGAATAATGTAACATAGGAGAGAATTTTCTCAACGAGCAGATAGCGTGAAACCGACGAGAATGAAAGGGAGAAGAGCGGATATATTTCTTTAAACGTTTCTACCCGTAACTTCTTACGAACTCACTGTATACAAATGCACAAATACACTTATTTGTGTCCATATATATATATATATATATATACATATTTCGAAGAGATGAGAGAAAAATACAAAGAGATATACATTTTGTATTCACATCTGAATATGTAAATTCATTGATCCTTATCCTATGTGTAAAATATGTAATAACTAGGTATCATAAATGTTCGATATCATTTAAGAAACGAACGATAAGAAAATATTCCTATTATCAGCTATTTTATAAACTAAAAAGCACTATAACGCGTATTATCACGTTATATTCATAATTAAATTAAATTATATCAAAGAACTTATAATTAAAAATATCAATGTTTTAAGGAAATATCGTATTATATAAAACAATAAACGATAATTATCTAATATATAATAATGATTTATATTACTTTTTATATTAATAATTGTAGAAATTAATATACGTGCAAATATATCGCCATTGATTGTATTATATATCCCTGTTTGTAATCGACAACGTGTACGTTGATATCTTTTTCTTCTATTTTTATTGTCAATTTTTCTTTTGAAATTTTATCGAAACAAACGTAACACGATAATTCGGTCAATGTGTAATCCGATCGAATCAATATAATAACGATCACGATGTTCATGTAAGATCATTGTGGACAAGGCGTTGAGTCAGACGTTCAATTTGTTACGGTACGTTCGTACCACATATCAGCCAACATCGATCGCGTTTCCCATCAGATGTTTGCTTTTCCGTTAATTTGATCGACGTTCAACTTCCTGCCTGTCTTGAAATTACATCCGGCAATGAGAGAAATAGAAAACGATAGAAAAGAATCGATAAAATATACGTTGACCTTAATAACACGATATATCCTTTTTTAAATATACTTTTAAAATAATATTTATAAATGTGTAATATATATTTTAGAAAATTTTTCATGTCGGCAAACTTTTATCTTAATATTTCGATTTGCACAAAATTTTCAATGCACAATTTTCTACTCCTCGCTATGCTCGATTTCGAATACGTTCACACAATATGGATTACATTGTTTCACCGTGAAACGTGAATTGAAAAAAAAAAAAAAGGAAAAAAAAGAAAGAAAAAAAAAAAGATTGCATATGCATAAAAGTCCAAAATCCGAATGTAAAACGATTTAGCCTCGGGGTAAAGGGGAGGGGGCCGCGAGGGGTGGGGGCGGGTGGTAGAAAAAAAAAGAAAAACGAGTGAACTACCACTTTGTTTTTCAAAACGATAAGTAACGGATCGCAGAAAAATAGAGATTTGAAATTCTCGTCTCTCGTGTCATACGAATATATTCGATCTACGAAATGCGATCTATACCTCATTTGATGAATATACGTGGGGAGGGGTTAATGAAATGGGAATCGTAGCTTTGACGAATCGCCTGATCACTTTCAAGAATATCCATTTTCAAATTGGAAAACCGAAAATCATTGGTATCTGTGTATTCGTATCTGTAAGGACTTCAAATTCGCATAATAATGCTTACGAGAGAAATAGAGAGAGAGAGAGAGAGAGAGAGAGAGAGAGAGAGAGAGAGAGAGAAATATTCCTTTTCCTTTTATTTTTTATTTTATATCTTTGCAAGTAAACATTTCATAAAATATAATATTATAATGGATTACAACGTTCGAAATATTAAAATATTTACATTTCGAATTTCACTCTTAATGCTTTCGAAATTGAATTGTTATCGACGATAATAAAAAATGTATATTTCTTTTGCGTATTTTTTTGAAAAAAAAAAAAAAAAAAAAAAAAAATCAAAAATTCGTACGTTTACGCGAAAAGAAAAAAAAAAAGAAAAAAAAGAAAAAAAGAAAAGAAAATATAAAAGAAACAAGATAAGTGATTTAAAACATCAATGATGTTTTTTTTCTTTCCTCCTGTAAAAAAGTTCGACGATCGATCGAAAGACAAAAAAGCAAGAACGGATCAATCGGTCAATGGTATATGTACGTGCTCTTCGTTCTTTTCTAAAGAGAAAAGTGAATGGACGGTGAAGATAAAGTGATGTGGAAGGACTATAATGCTACGTGAAGGCTTAGAAATACGTAAAACTCACCGATATTCCGAGCCTTCACTAAGTTGTCTAACGGTAATGGGAAATTCACTTGGACCGTGAGCTTTTAAAAGCTCCTGCAATCGTACCAGTCCTTCGTTATTCTCGTATATGATGGTAAAGCTTTTCCAACCCCATGCCTTCACAAGGTCAACGTACGCCTGAAACATCAAAAAAAAAAGAAAAACGATTGGAGTGATCGTATCGAATGATCGATCGATATAGAGAAAAAAAAAAAGAAAAAGAAAAAGAAATTGTAGCTAATTTTAACATTCTTTATAGGAAGTATTACAATGAAAAAAAAGTAAATAAATAAATAGGAAAACAAACAAATCAAACGAATGTTAATTGTAACATCCGATATATAAGAATACAACATTTAATGTTGTATTCTTAATATCGATCTAAAAAAAAAAAAGAAAAAAAAAAGAAAAATAAATAAAAAAAAAAAAGAAAAAAAAATGAACAAAAAAAAAAGAAAAATAAACAATAAAAAAGAAAAAAAAATGAACAAAAAAAAAGAAAAAAGAAAAAAAAATATAAACAAAAAAAGAAAAAAAGAAAAAGAAAAAAAATATGAACAAAAAAAAGAAAAAAAAAAAAAATATAAACAAAAACAAAGAAAAAAAAGGAAAACAAAATCAATGGTTAGCGATTATTTCCAATTTCTTATTCTTTCTTCTTTTTTTTCTTTTTTTTTTTTTCCTTTTTTCTCTTTTCTTCTCATTCCTTATCTTTTTCTTCTCTTTCAACAGATTGATTTATTTCAATTATGTAAATAAAGTAACCGATCTCTTTCACATCCATTTGGAAAAGAAAATTCATAAAAAACAATAAAAGTCTTAAGTTTCTCGGTATTGTATTCTTAGAACGTTTCGATAAGCGCCAGGCAGGATTTTAAGAATATAATAGGAACCTTTTAACTGGCCACGCCACTCGAATTGACGACTTAATTCGAGAAACGAAACGTTCTCGTTTCTTGCTCCTGCAATCGATACGAGTAAA
>NC_140824.1:3167500-3187500 GCF_050613455.1 Vespa mandarinia
AGGAATAGTAGGGAATGAAGAGGAGGAAGTAGAAGTTCGGAGATGCGAATGTGCGGAAGCCAAAAGCATTATGTATTCTCAACGAGCACAATGGTTTCTGCTTATAAGTGGCCGCTGTATGATGGCGGCGGCGTGTTGGTCTTCCTTCGTGTTAGAAATATTTCAGAAACTACAGGAAATATTTCCGTTCTCTCTTCCATTCGCTATCGTGAAGTCTTTCTTCCGATTCTAACAACGTTGTTCTAACATCTTATTCTGCGCTTATTCTGCACTTACCTTACAATATTGTTCTAATATCACCATTCTCTTTCTTTCTTTCTGTCCTTCTCTCTCTCTCTCTCTCTCCCTCTCCCTCTCTTTCTCTCTATCTATCTATCTCTCTTACACTTCATTTCTTTCTCTATTCTCCCTTCAACGTAAAAACGAACGATATTCAAGTCTGGATCGTAAAAGAAATTTATCATCCCTCTATCGAGCATCTAACTTATCATTGCAGGCACGTTCGCAAGACTGAGTACGTTATAGTGTCTAGTTCTGCTAGACGTATACCTTTACAAGTATTAGGTCGAAAAGTATGTAACACGGAGGATGTTATAACGTACATTGAGATATGCCTGATAACTTCGACTACTTGGAAGATGACGGAATAAGCATGAAGAATCTACTAGATTTTCTTCTTCTTCGTTATCACTTCGTAAATTTATAACGGTTTAATAACCATAATATGTGCTTATGTATGTATGTGCGTGAATGTATGTGTGTATGGGTATATGTGCGTGTATATGTATGTGGGAACGTAATACAGAATGTAAAAGATGAGAGATCGTAAATCAAGTAAGAACGTGATAATAATGGTGACTTGAATAATGTTCACCATCTAATATAATAATAAATGATGTTCAGTTTTATGTATGGTATATGAAAGAACATTTCCAACGAAATTTGTCGCTTTTACTTTTCTTAATTAATCTATTAAATGATTGTTAGAAATATTATTGGTTAAAGAGATATTATTATCTGTAATCAGAATATATGTGTTATTACAAAATTATCTGGATCTATGAATATAAATTATGAAATTTATTTTGCCCCTTTTTTCTTTCCTTTTCTTTTTTTTTCTTCTTTTCTATGCGAAAAAAATCTTTCGTTTCGTTCAGAGATCAATTTGTTGAAACATGTACGTTGGCATAAATTTATTCCTGAAAAGAGCACGGAGTGACCTATATAATTTTCTGGAAAAAAGAAAAATTTCACACCATGCGACGTCACGAGGATACTACGAAAAAGAGAGAGTTCTCGTCACACTCACAGCATCATCACGTATATGTCTATTCTTCTTCATCTGAACTTCACGCATACTATTTTGAATTTCAATTGAAATCGATATCTCGAAATCGCACAAAACACTATTTTGCTAGGAGTGATATATAGTAATATATATTATACACTGTTATATATGGACAAAAATTAATTAAATTTTTAAATGCATATACGTGTATGTAAATAAGTGAATTATGTTGTTTCGGTTCATAAGTAATTGTTTATAAAAATTCTTTATAACAAATTCTTAATTGTACGCATGCACGTAAGCGTACGTATATTAATTGATGTTGAATTAAAAAAATTGTTTATAAACATTTTTTATAACAAATAATTAACTGTACATGACTATGTGTAAGTATATTGCTTAGTGTCAAAAAAAAAAGAATTTTTTTTTTTTATAAAAATTGTTTATAACAAATTATAAACTGTATATGCATATATATGTATATACACGTACGTATATTACTAGGCTTTGAAGTAAAGAAAAAAAAAATTATTTAAAAAATTGTTTATAACAAATTGTTTATAACAAATTATTTATAACAAATTATTTATAACAAATTGTTAACTGTACATAGATATAGGTATGTACGTGGATTACTTAGTATGAAATTATAAAAAATTGTTTATAAAAATTGTTTATAACATATTGTTTATAACAAATTGTTTATTAATTATTATGCATTATTTAGCAAAAAAATTATCATTTATAACGGTATTTATTTCACGTTTTTACGATTATTAGCTTCAGAGATATCGTAATTTAAATAATAGAAATTCGAAATATTCCACTGACCTATATAATTACTTTTTTGAATGGACACTGACCTAGTGACTTACATACATTCTTGGAATTTACGATACTATCATAAGTTACACGACGTAAACCGGTTGTACTATTTACTACGCCTCGTACTCACATCTGTTCATTGAAATTTTGAATGAAAATTTTCAAACGCTTATATCTTCGGAACGGAAAGTCATAGAGACTTGAAAGAACGACCATTTTAAAGAGAAAAATGTCCTCTTTTTATTCATCTACTTGGATATATTCACTATAATAAGATCAATTTTATAAATTCGTAATAAACAGGTATTATATAGGTACTTACGTATTCGTTGGATTTTCTTAAACAATAACTCTCATAAATTATTATACACTGTTTTAATATCATATAAGAATATGCACAAATATTTCTTATAATTGTTATATAAAATATTTATTTTAATTACGTATCTCGATAGAAATCTATTGCGGAGATATACGGAGAGCATGTTAATCGAATGGAACTACAACGTTAAATGACGAGTTTCTTCTGTAAATCGATAAAACGCGACCTCTACACGCTCTTACTATTTACGTTTTCGTGATACCTTCAAAACAGAGAACGTCAACAAGGAGAAGTTATTGTCTGAAGAGTGGGGAGAGAGCATTACAATTAGTGAGAACGAGACCGTCGACCACAAAGGACTTCTTGAGGAACTGTTCGTACGTCGCAAGTGGAATCACGAAGACAATTGTCGATTTGCTTTTTAACATTTTAAATCTGTATCGTAATAATAAAATAACTGTTTGCTTACCGTTAGGCATTTTTTTCTTTTTTTTTTTTTTCTTTTTTTGTTTTACCATAAAGAAAAGTAAAGAAAGAGAATTAGTCCGAAAAAAGAAAAATATCTACGGTGACGTGGAAAACTGTCGGCTTTTGTCGTCACGGTCCCCTTTAACATTCTTTCCGTGATAATAGCTATCTCTCTTTCTCTCTTTCTCTATCTTTCATTCTTTTTCTTTTTTAGCAAGCAGCCCCGAGCAAGAGATAAAAAACGAGCCCGGTCTTGTTCCTAAGTGACCTCGAGGGCGTTCGTTTTTCTGGCACGTATTCTGCATTCGTTACATTTCATATATATATATATATATATATATATATATATATATATATATATAAGTTATATAAATCTAGCATAACCGTAGAATGCATTATTATGCACTTGCACTTATATATGTACATGTTCACATATATATACTATCTACATATGCGTATGCGCTAAGAATTCGTGAACCTACCTTGTACAATACAATGTCTATATACATACATATACATATACATATATATATATATATATATATATATATATATATATATATATATGTACACCTGCGAGATATGACGTTTTACATTTTCATCTCAAATGATGCTTTGTTTACTTGTCGAGAGAAAACCAGCTTACGGATCGAAGCCTCTTCGTCCTTATACTATTATTTGTTTTTTTTTATCTATGGCTCCAAGTATTTGATTTCTACGTTCCTTCGTTTCCTTTTCTTTACTTTCTTTTTTCTTCGTTTCTTTATTTATATCTTTATATGAAGGTTATTTCAATTGCTTTATGTTCTTTAAAATTCTTATTAAAGATCTTCTTTTGCTTTCCATTAATAAGCTTTATTTCTATGAAATATTCAATTCAACAGAATTAAATTCATTTCAATTGAATTGCTATTATTATATATTACGAGAATCGAAAAAACAATCATTATATATTAATAATGGCGTTAATCAATTTTTTTAAAATTAATTATTACTAATAAATATATAATAATATAATTAATATACAAGTAATATTGTTAATAATTAATAAAATTAAATTTTATGAATATTTATACATACGTATATCACAGTATTCTTTTTATCACATCAGTATTCACGATCTTCATGGTCAATAAAGAATTCTTTATTTCAGTCATAATTCCAAAATTTGATTCAATACGAAAGAAACGACGTTTCGTGTACGTTCCCATCAACGTTTCACGGCTTTTAGTCATAACTTTAATGTCGTCAGTGACATCTATAAAAGGGAAGTAAAAAGAGAGAATGGAAGCAAGTACAGAGAAAAGGCACTCAAAGTCTGTAGCATGAAAATGCATTATTTGCTAGTGCATTAGACACGAAGGATGAATTATATCGAGAATAAAATTAATATCATATCATTTTTCTTTCTTTCTAATGCATTTGAAGAAACGACTTTTAACTTATCCTCGACCAATAAGGAACGAATCGAATAAGATCGATGAGTAATGCTGTTAAATGGATTTTCAAAGTTCGAAAGAACACGTAAGTATCGAGAAATTAGTTGAACATCAGATCGGTCCAAATCTCACGTTTCTTTTCACGTAATCGTTAGAACATAGATAATAAGGGCAAAAGGATCGTAATTATTAACTTTGTATTTCGAAAGCATGGAAAAATAAAAAAAAAAAATAAAAAAAAAAAAGAGAAAATAGATCAATGAAATGGGAAAGATTTCGATAGAATTCTAAAATAGAAAAGGGATAGAGAAAAGATATTACTCTTTTACAAGCTCCGGTTATTAACGATTGTTCTAAGAGGACGAATGAATGGAAAGGTACGAATCAGAGGAAAGAGAGAGGGAGAGAGAAAAAAAAGAGAGAAAGATATATATATATATAACATGTGTAGTTACGGAAGTAAATAGCTAATCCACAAACATTCACATAGCTTCGATGCAATCCGCTTTCAATCGTGAGACCCGAAGATATACGAATCCGTTGGGAAAAGTGGAGAAGAAGAGGAAAGAGGAGAAAAGAGGAAAGATAGAAGAGGACTATACTAGCCGTGTACCTTGAATGGCGTTGATTAGTAACTACTCTCGAAAATAAACGAGAACTCATAGAACGAAACGTGTATTGTTTTCTTGCTTTCTCTAAAGTGAGAGGAAGCTTTTCAAGGAAACCAAAGAGAGAGAGAGAGAGAGAGAGAGAGAGAGAGAGAGAGTGAGAGAGAGAGAAGGATAAAACGAGAAAGAAAGAGGGGGCTAAAAGAGGACTTTAAAAGAGGGTAGATCAGTTCTCAGGGCTTACACGAACAAGATCAAGTACTTATTCGTGTAAGAGACTACAAGTTACGAGTTGGTAGTTGAGTCATCGTAGGGAAGAGGCGAGAGAGAACTCGGAAAGAGGGTTAGGTTAGGGGTGTGGAAGCGTAACGAGCAAAGGCTCGACTAGGAAACGCTACAAATCGAATTCTAGCGTTAACGGTAATTCCAATGCTACTAGTACCATTGGTTGATTCGAGCGATCACAACGCAAGCTCCTACCTTATATCCCGTGGGGGAGTCTCTGTTCCATTATCGCTCTAGGGAAGAAACATCGTTAAATCATTCCCATTGTGCCTGCAATTACAGCTTTCGCGCTTCATTAGAGCAACATATCGACCTATCGTGATTTGGTAATCTTACGGACTCGATTGTTACTAATGATAATATATAAAAGAGAATGAAGATATGAAAGTTGCTAATGAAACAATTTTCATTTGAGAATAACGAGGAAAAAAGATAGATCATTTATGAACGTGACGTTATCTATTGGAAATATTATGTATAGAGGTTATAAATATGTATAACGTTTGTCGGTTAAAACGTTATTAATATTATACATATATATTCCCTGATTACATTGATAATCGTTATTAATTTATGCTACAATGAGACGATGATATCTATATTGAAGAAATTTATATTGATTATTTTTTAAACTGATTTGCCCTTGTTTTTTTTTTTTTTTTTAAATAATACATACCTCGTATTATTAATGTCACATATTTCAATCGACAAGTATAATTATAAGAATTCATTTGAATTCAATTTTTTTAATTCGTATTACATTACAACGAAACAAATACCGTAAATAGAAATTCATAGAAACCTTTCAACTTTGATCGTAATCGTATACGATCGAACGGAAGTATGAATGAAAGGCTTCTATCTTGATTAATTAATCATTGTACCGAATACATATTATTTGATTATTTCCAACAGAAACGAATCTCATTAGAATATATATATTCTTTTGTTTTTTTATAATTAATTATCTATTGTCCGATTTTTTTTTCTGTTTTTCTTTTTTTTCTTTTTTTTTTTTTTTTAAGACTTCGAAGAAAACTTTATTAAAAACTTTTACGAAAGGGTTTACGTAAAATTGAGATTTGTATAATGTAACTTACATTGAACTATGCCCGCTGCTTCGGCTCAACTTTTTCGCAACTTTGATAGGCCAGACATTATTCTTGGAAATATGCGGAAACGAATATAACTTTAGTATCGAAGAATGGAGAAGCCAGATATTCTGCATACCATAACGAGTGAGAGAAAGAGAGAAAGAAAGTATATATAAAGCAAAATATATATAACAGTATCTATGTGAAATTTCAACATGCTCTCTCGTATTTATCCAATGTATATTAATAATTTCCCGAACGAGAGTAATTACATGATTTAATATCTTACATAACTTTTTTCAATATAACAGAAGAGGTTTATAGTGAACATGTTATACAAGAACATTATATCACTTTGTGCAATATATTTATAAGAAAATTTTATTTATTATGAAACATACATACAAACACACACACACACACACATACTCATACACATTGAATCGCATAATTGAGAAAGAATTTTTGTAATGACGAATGATATGTTAACGTATTAATGATTAAATTTAATAATAAAAAATTAATTTTAACGAAATTTTTATTAGCCTTAAATTTATCAGTCATATAGATTTATCCTTTAAAATGATATTTAACAAGTCGTTTTAATGGAATGAGTCAAAAACTATATCGGAACATTGTCAAGTTTATATATTACAAAATTAGTGTAAAGAGAGTTAGTTATCAACGATCTACTGTCGTACCTGTTGTCGTTCAAGACAACAGGTCTGTTTGACATCAAGGTATATTACGACATTATAAGCACTCACGTTACAAAGGGCACTCGATGAAAAGTTTTAGCAAGATGTAAGTACTAACCTTCGACGGCTCTTCGAGGAAGATGAAATTGATTGCCTGCCCAATGAAGGGCTTTACAGGAAGCCATATTGCCATTATTACGAGAACATGAACTAACAATAAATCTAAGAAGAATTTATGACTCATATTACTCTTGAACAATTGTTCGTTAACAATTATTTTTCCCTATAAATCGTACACACTAGCAATGAGATTTGGCCCTTAAATCGTCGATAAGAAAGTTCATTTTCTCGTTGTGGATTAAAAAAAGAGTAGATGAGATAAAATGAAATACGTTAAACAATTTTATCCTATTATAAATGATAAAACTCATTATTATTGTTAATATTTGTAATCCTTTTTTTTTTTGAAAATATAAAAATGATATTTTAAATGATATTTATGCAATTACTCTTTCTTTTTCTTTTTTTTTTTTTTTTTTTTTTGACGAAGAAAATTTAAAAAGAATATAAAAAAGAAAAAAAAAGAAAGAAAAAGAAAATGCTAAATTACAAGTACTTTACCTATGACATCGCAAATTGGCATTTCCAAAGTACATAAAAAGTATCAAAGATAACTCAAGTAGAACTTGATGGTTGATAGTAATGGATAAAGAGAAGATAGCTTTTTTGCTTTTCCTTTCGCTCGAATATAAGCTGGACTAAGGATACCCTTTGAACCTTTAGTCAGTTTTCGAGTGAAATGTAACCACCAATCGAAATATTTTAGTGGCGAATGAGAGTTGTTGGTCTTTTGAGAAAATCGATTCAGGAGAGACAGACAGAGAGAGAGAGAGAGAGAGAGATTTTCTTGGTGATTACGACGCATAAGAAGGAAAAAGATGAGAGCTAGTCTCTCTCTCTTTCTCTCTCTTCCTCTTCCTACTGAATTTTATATTTCCTTTCCAGATGCCTCTTTCCTTTCCATGCCTCTTTAAAAAAAAAAAAGAAGAGAGAGAGAGAGAGAGAGAGAGAAAGATCTCTAGATAGAGAAGAAATTTCTAGCAAAGGAATGCGAGGATGGGCAGAGCGTCATAGCAAACCATCAATTTCCGTCTTACTAGTTTTACAAGAAATTTTAGGTTAAGAAGTTCCTGCTTCCTTCTTTTCGAGATTGGAAAGCAAATGAAATTGAAGCACATCGTCTTTAAAACTTCTCGAGCTTCTTCAACCCTTTGATCCCCAAATAGCCTGATCTAAAAGACATCGGTTCGTTGAATTCTATATCACTAGAGATAAGATATTTTTCGATAAGATAAAATCTAAATTGTTATATTCCGACGATTTTCGACCTCAGAGAAGAAATGAATAAATGTTATAAATTTGAAAAATGTCGAAAAGTTCAAACACGCACGTTAACATGAGAGAAACGTTTACTACAGAGGGAATATTCGCCACAAAAGGTGGCAAATTATTTAGAGAATTTGTTAAACCCAGTAATATCGCGATTTCCAGAGAGCATGTTATTTTCTACCATGACCAACGAGTAGGATTATATAGTGTTCTAGGACCACACTCTAATTGGAATTCTTACTCTGTAGAGAAAGCACGAAAGCTTTTAATTTGCTTTCTCTTTGTCTCGCGAAACCGGCACATTGATCCTATCTCTTCAAACTCCACTCACACGATTCCCTAGGTTAGTAATTTTCTCTGTTTATCAATCGACATTCGTTGAGATTTTACAAACAAGAGTACACAAAGTTTATTTCGAATTGAATAAATACCTATGACCAAATGAATCTTTTTTCTTTTATTCAAGTATTTTTCATTCGTTTAATTAAGTTTTAAAGGTTATAAAAGCTTTTCTTATGGTTATCAAAGAGAGCGGCTAATATTTCTGTTTCTTTTTTTTTCTTTTTACCATTAAAAAAAAAAAAAAAAAAAAAAAAAAGAAAAAGAAAAAAGAAAATTAATAAGGAAAGGAAATGAAATGTGAAAATGACATATCTAGACTGGTAGAATTTCGTGTTTTGAGCGTGGATCCTTACATAGCAAATATTGAGAAAGAAAGAGAGAGAAAGAGATATTGGAGAAGATAGTGTCTTTGAATACAAGTATTCGTGAGTGGCAAATATTGAAGAAGGAGTTACGAGGTTTCTCATGAAATGTCAGGAAGACGAAGTAAGAAGAGAGAAGAGAGAGAGAGAGAGAGAGAGAGAGTAAAGTCTCGTTAACTCGGATGCTCAAGAACCTGGCCTTGCAAGCGCTAGATTTTAGCTGCTTTCTTCTCAAAGTATCTGCTTATTTTGAGAGAAATTTCAAAACTCCTTCTTCTTTTATAATAACTCTTGAACGAAGGAATTAGGTGTTCGAAGTACACGAACAGATGTCGAAACTTTGCAATAGGACTTTGCGATTAAACGACAAGGCACGCTCTTCCGTTTCGTTTAATTCGACGTTAATATTTCATTCTTATTATTAACTTCAACATAATGGATCTCTCTTATCTAATTAGAAAATAAAGATGGCAGAAATGAAAATAATAAGGACGAGAGATAAGTATATTCGATGAAGGAAAAAAAGGAAAAAGAAAAAAGAGAAAAGATATCGTATTGAAATTATTTTTCTCTTTTCTTTTTTTTTTTTTTTTTTTTTGCGAAATAAGAAAATTGAAATTTCAAATGTAGAAAAACCATTTTAATAGTTACCTTATCTATAGAAAAGTTTCTACGTACCTTCGAAAGGGTAGTAGGGTGAGGATAAAGGTTGACGAGGCAGCTCTGCCTTCTTAGTCTGTAATCCCAGCGTGTCTCCAAGTGCGGTATTTCCATAGTGTCGCAGATGCTCTGCACGTGGGAAGCGGTGTGCGCACTTTGAGGACCAAAAATTGCAGCTACGCCACTCCGCAGCAAATGGCACACTGCAATAATAAATCGATGATGGTAATATCTATCGTACTTACATCATTTTTACATTAGATAGATACGTTGGATATACGTTGGATTAATTTAACGTTTCGTTTTATAATATATACATTTGATTTTACGTCGATGATTTTCTTTTTTAAATGCGATAAGAAAAAAAAAGAAAAGAAAAAAAAATAAAGAGAAGGAACGTTATGGAAAATTATTCGAATAAATGTTACAACCAGTTTGATGATACTTTTCTTATCTTCGGTAGTAGTTATTACTTTTTCGTAATAGTTTCTATTAAAATTTTAGATGTTGACGTTCGTAATAAAAAAAAAAAAAAAAAGAAAAGCTTACGAAATAGTAAAAGAATACCTTAGGGTATAAAACTTTAAATGTTATCTTTTGTATCTCTTATAGTGTAATTAAACTTCCATCAAAGATTTAAGGATTGAGAATAAAGAATTTCATAAATACCCTATAAAACTTTACGCCGGCATACGATTAATCACGTTAGCTCGTTGAAATAAAATCTTTTCCAAGTTCAATGATCCGAGTTACGTCTTGATACTCTCGTAAGGATCGTCAAACTAGAAACGATCACTGAGATGCGTGATAAACGACAAAGCGTAACTTTTTGTACATCTAAGAAGTTTGAGAGAAAGAGAGAGAGAGAGAGAGAGAGAGAGAGAGAGAGAGAAAGAGAGAGAGAGAGAGAGAAAGAGAGAGAAATCTTTTTCTTCTTGAGAATAAATTCCGATCAATCACTTCCATTCGCTCAGGATTTAATTTGGCGAATAAATGTTTTCGTTACCATCTTGTGACGGCTGCTCGACCTCGTTTATGGTACATAAGTTTCACATTGATCTCTATAGAAATCTTTCTTTCTCCTTCTCTGTCTCTATTCTCTATAGCTTTCTGTTTTTTCTCCGTGACGAAGAATAAATCATCATGCTCGAGGATTTTCCAACAGCAAACGCAATGAACTTTGCAGTCCTTCTTTCTCTTACCGCATTCATCCTTCGAATCTTGTCTTAACTCTCTCTCTCTCTATCTCTCTCTTTTTCTTTCTCTTACTTAACAAATTGCAAGAAGAAAAAGAGACTCGCAAAAAAGTCGTTTTCTTTGCGATAAAACTTCGCGTCGCCGAGTGCCATAGCTTTCAATTGCGTCCATTGTTCGGAATCGCCGATTGCGCTTACTGGACAGCCATCCATGAATCCCGAGATAAATCACGATCGGATTCTTTTGTCATCGTTAGAAGCAGGTTGTGTGTCTCCGGTTCAGAAATGAAAAAAAAAAAAAAGAAAAAAAGAAAAAAAAACAAAGAAGAAAAAAAGATGAAAGAGATAAAAAAAAAGAGAAAAAATAGGAATAGTCAAAAATAGAAATTGAAATAACGATGATCGATTGCGATGGAATTGAACGATTGACATGAAAAAGGGGGTAATGAGTGGAATGAGTTTTTGGAAAATTGATTGAGGAAATAACGATTCGTAATTTGTACGATGTAAAGAAAATTTGAGAAAAGATATGATCAATCGGTATATTAATATCGTATGTTCTACAAACTATAAAAAATAATATAATAAATAAATTGTCAAAAGAGAAACGAATCGATAGATTTTTATACAATTGATTGAAAATTAATCTGATAGAAAGAATATCGAGAAAAGGAATAAACAATTCTCGAGAGATTAACAACTATATAAATGTAAATATATATATATATATATATATATATATAAATATATTATATATAATATATAAACGATATAAAATAATATAATAAATAATATTTGAAAGGAGAAACGAATCGGAAGATTTTTGATAATATAATTATAAATTGATTTGTGACTTGTCATGGGTTATGTAAAAGATGACGTAAACAATGTTGCGAAGATTATCGATATTTAATGATATAAACAATAGAAAATGATAATAAGATAGGATAAGTTGAATCGAAATCTCTATAATTTTTCAACGAAGTCAGCTTACGCGGCAAGCTCAAAGTAATACCGACCTACCCTCCGGCCGTTTTGCGGTTGAAATATGAAACGCGCAAACTGCTATATTGAAATTTCAGATGCAATTTCCTTCAGCAGCCTGCGGCATCCATGGCCAATGCCGTACTACTAACGTCGACAATGCCGTATCTAAGCAGTCAGTGAACCAACCAACTAGTACTCTTTCTCTCTCTCTCTCTTTCTAAATAACTACATACAATCTTTCTCAATTTCTTTTCCATTTATCGTTAGTGGCTATCTACAATTGATCATCCTCTTTTATACTTTAACAACGACAATTTGCAAAGGATAAACGAGTAGTAAATTATATACTCATTTCTTGATTCTTATTCTTTTCTTATTTTCTTTTTTTTTTTTTTCTTCTTATTACGAGCATAGTTAGTTGATATAAATCATTCGCATTATGTTTCACAGATATTCGACAGAATTTTTCTTTTTATTTTAAAGCAAAAAATTTCCAATTTCCAATCTTTTTCCTAATTTTCTTTACAAATTTATCTTACAAATTTTTCTCTCTTTCTCTATTTTCTGTTTTTTTTTTTTCTTTTTTTAAGAAAAGCTTTTCTTTTTATTCTTCAAAACATATTCTCTACTTTTTAATTTCATTGATTATATCTTTTTGTAGTTATATTCAATGAACGATTTAGTAAGTTAGAACGTATATATATGTATTATATTATCAATAATCGAATAAAATCTTGTCGATAAAGGACACATTGCGGAGGACCACCGGCTGCATCAGATATCGTAACGTATTAGGAAAGTGGGTGAGGGTTTGTAACACGGTGGCAGCTGGATGCATATTCGAAGTATGCTACAGTAACCGGCGATGGCATGCAGTTGGTCGGTATCATCCTGGCTTTGGAAGGAGATAGGTTTATCTCTCGGTAATGTATCAAAGCCAGTTGGCGACCAATGCCCCACTTTGGACGGTACCTGGCTGCTTTCCCGAGGCTAACCTTATGGTCCTTTCTCTCTCTCTCTCCCTCTCTGTCTCTCTCTCTCTCTCTCTCTCTCTCTCTCTGTCTCTCTCTCTGTCTCTCTCTTCAATATTCTATCCTACCAATTGTAATTCTATTTACCGTTAACGATGATCATTTTGGTATTAATTCACACTTAATCTCACGCTCCATTTATTAACTATTGTCTATGACAATGAACGAATTCATTTAGATAATTTTTAAATAACGCATAGATATTACTTGTTATTGTTTCAAATTTTTCACCGTTTGCGTTATATTAAATATTATTCATTAAATAAGTCTGATTACAACGTAGAAAAGCAATTTTGTTTTCTTATAAAAAATTGTGCCACATATTTCTGCACAAGTTTATTACGTTATTATGACGTTTAAATGTCATTAATTACCGAAATCTTCAGATATTACTTATTTCCATAAAAGTAACGTTTCACTTTTTGAATGAAAAATTTTTCTGAAAAAAGAGAAGAAACATACGGACGTTAAATTCAGATTAAAGTTGGTTCTTTATCGACTCTGGTATTCATTCCAAGGTTTAATATTACAAAAGGATGATGACGCTGCTCGCGTAAAAAATTGAGAGATCGATTTACAAAGAACACGTGAAGGACGAGCTGTATTCCACCATGAACAAAATTCATTTTCCTTTACGTAAACTCACGAATATAAAGCCCGTTGTTTTTAGGTTGAAATGTCCTTTGTCGGTCCAAGCTTCATTTTCCTCTGTATGTATATATATATATATATATATATATATATATATATATATATGTGTGTGTGTATGTACATACGTACGTTTGTGTATATTTGTGTGTACGTGTATCGTATATTTCGTCTTCTTCCCTTGAAACACGAAAGTCTCTCTTTCTTGGTACACTCCTTCCTTATTCAGGATTAGAGAGAGTGTATGTCTGTGGCTGTGTATTTGTATTATATATATATATATGTGTGTGTACATACATGTAAGTACATTCTCGGCCACCTAAGCTGCCTTCTTTATCCTTAGATTTTTATCTCTTCCTTGCCACGGCTCCACTCTAACCTCCCCCTCGACTCTTTATCCACTAGCCTGTCAGTGCATATCCATCCTTAATTCTTATTTCTCACAAGACTCCGAGTACAATGCGCTCCATGTAAATTTATAGACAAATCTTCTTTTCCTCTCTTTCTCTTGCGATGAAACTTTACAATATATCCTTCCATTTCTTTCTATTTTTCTCAATTCCCTCCCTCTTTTACCTCTTCTTTTCCAAAGTAATACACTTCTTTCCTTTTCAATCATGACTTCGTATATGTTTCTATATTATTTTAATTTTGTTCCTTTTTGAAGTTTATTATTATTTGTATAAAAATCTACAATGATTAATTTTCAATAAAATCTAATTAAAAAAATTCAACGAATATGTACCTATATAATCTACATAATACCTGTTTATCACGAATTTATAAAATTGATCTTATTATAGTTAATATATCCAAGTAGATGAATAAAAAGAGGACATTTTTCTCTTTAAAATGGTCGTTCTTTCAAGTCTCTACGACTTTCCGTTCCAAAGATATAAGCGTTTGAAAATTTTCATTCAAAACTTCAATGAACAGATGATGTGAGTACGAGGCGTAGTAAATAGTACAACCGGTTTACGTCGAGTAACTTATGATAGTATCGTAAATTCCAAGAATTTATGTAGGTCACTGGGTCAGTGTCCATTCAAAAAAGTAATTATATAGGTCAGTGGAATATTTCGAATTTCTATTATTTAAATTACGATATCTCCGAAGCTAATAATCGTAAAAACGTGAAATAAATACCGTTATAAATGATAATTTTTTTGCTAAATAATGCATAATAATTAATAAACAATTTGTTATAAACAATATGTTATAAACAATTTTTATAAACAATTTTTTATAATTTCATACTAAGTAATCCACGTACATACCTATATCTATGTACAGTTAACAATTTGTTATAAATAATTTGTTATAAATAATTTGTTATAAACAATTTGTTATAAACAATTTTTAAATAATTTTTTTTTTCTTTACTTCAAAGCCTAGTAATATACGTACGTGTATATACATATATATGCATATACAGTTTATAATTTGTTATAAACAATTTTTTGTAAACAATTTGTTATAAACAATTTTTATAAACAATTTTTTTTCAAATCAACACTGATATACATACATATAAATACGTATGTACAGTTATGAATTTGTTATAAATAATTTGTTATAAACAATTTGTTAATCTTGTTGCAACTTCCTTTTTCTATTTTTTTTTTTTTTTTTTATTTCTTTCACACTTTTAAATTACTGTTTCATGAAAAACCATAGTTTTTGATAATTTTTAAATGAAGTCATCAACGTTCGTGACGTATAACGATCGTAAAAGCGATAAAGCTATAAAATAAAAATAGTCTAGAGAATTCGGCGTTTATCGGATATCGATACGCTGTTGTTAATGGGGTAGTACATTTTATGGACGTGCATTTTCGGTTGTGTGGTCTTTTTCGTAGCATGGGACAACGATCTTGAATCGAATTCTCACGCACGAGTCGAAAAACGACGGAACGGTTTCGACTTCGAGCAGCACAACGAGAAACACGCGAAATGACGGGCCCCTTTTTCAGGCTCGATTACCGCTTTCGATCGGTCGATTCGTTTGTTTCCAGCTCGATCTGAGCGTCGATAAGAGTCTCGTGTCTTCGGGGTAAAAGTATTTACAATCTCATGCCGTCAATTTCATTCCAATCTCACGGTAGTTGCACCTTCTCCCTTTACTTCTTTCTTTTTATTCCTTTTTCTTTCGTTCTTTCTTATTTTTTTTTCTTCTTCTTCTTCTTCTTCTTTTTCATAGCCTTTTACTTTTTTATCCGTTTCGACGAGTAACAATGGCAACGATGAACGTCTTTCTTTTTCTCATTTCTATCTTTCTCGGTGTTTGCTCTTTAAAAATTACATTTGTCGCGAGATAGCACGTTCTCTACATTGTTTGTGAAACGATCCGTATATTTATTCGCGTTTAACGATCGACGAGAATAAAAATAAAAATATATACAATTATTTATATATATATATATATATATATATATATATATATATAAATTTATATCTACATATGCCTATATACAGATATGCAGACATTATTTCGAGATGAAAATTGTTACGAATTAATGTATCTCGAAGATAACATGATAACAAGTAATTAACATTGCTACTCGAATATATTTATTCGTCCATGAAGATAATCAATTAGATGGATAAAATGAAACATTTTATTTATTCGATAAAAAAAGGAAAAAAAAAGATAACAGAAACGGGAGAAAAATTTCGATTAAGTTATCAGGATAATGCGTTCAGAAAATTGATGCCACTCCATCATGATGATTCTCAAGTTGGCAGCATCGCGTTAAAGTTCTTAATCTTAATTTAATCCACGTTACTTTAAACTCGTCTTCCGAACAGATTATAGTTTTAAGTTGGGCTTTGGTATCTTTTCGCGTAACTCGCTTCGGCTCACGTTGATCGATGGCTCTACGATTTATTTCTATTTTTTTGATTCTCTTCTTCTTCTTCTTCTTCTTTTTTTTGTTTCGTCGTTTCCTCTTCACACACTTTATCCTTCTTTTTCCCCCGAGTGTCCCAAAAAGAAAAAAAAAAAAAAGAAAAAGAAAAAGAAGAAAAAAAGATAGGATAGAATGTTGAGTGAAGACTATATCGGTGCCACGTCGTTAAGTATTAACAATTTTCACAGGTCGATTTATTTACCGAGCTTTCATCAGATAAAACACGGCACTGGTGCTATCGCGTCCCTTTCACCTGTGCCACTCGTGCTTCATCGCCGTCATATTTCACGGATACATTTTGCCAGCGAGCATCCTAGTCGAAACTCATTAAACGATAACAGGTAAATGCTCTCTGGCGATAATAAATAACTTGAACGCACGAAAAGTACTTTTCGAAGTTTTCACATGCATGCATAAAATCACTCTGTTTGCTCTGATAAATTTCAAATTTTCTCTGCAATTCGACAGCTCGTAATTGCTGATCGATGAAAGCGTTAAAGGCTTTTCGAAATCGATGTACCGATCGATTTCAAAGTTTCCATACATATACATTTTATTGTAAACGACTAGGAAATAGCGAGAGAAAGACAAAGAGAGAGAGAGAGAGAGAGAGAGAGAAATAAAGATAGATATAGACATAGAACTGTAAGGTAGATTCAGTTACTCAGTAAATGCTGGATTATGTTAATTCCTTCGGAAGAATTGAAAGCAGCTGAGAATACTATTGCCTGAGGTATCTTTATGTAGGATGGAATTGTAAGACTGGAAGTAGGTCAGAATAGATGAAAGATAGGAAGTAACTGTGCAGCCAGAATATAGAGCGAGAAAGAGAGAAGGAGAAAGATGGAGAGGCACGTCTCAGGACACTGAGATTTTAATCCCTTTGCAATGAGGACCAAATTGTTCTTTAACACGTTGGATACCAACCATAGCCCACGTGGCATTCATCGTGTTAATCTTCCTAATACGTTTCTCGAGTAAACTAATGGGCTTTCTAACAATTTTCCTTTTTCTTTTTTACTTCCTTCTATCTTTACCTATATATATATATATATATATATATATATATATATATATATATATATATACGTAAAGTTTAAAGGCGATTGTGTTCTTCTTGGAAAGAAGAACGGTATTGTTAAATGAAATTTATATTAGGTAGTCTTCTCTCCTTTTATACATACATATACAAGGAAAGCTTCTCAACGTGATTTCAGGTGGGAAATCTCTTCGTGATCGGTTTCCGATAAGCGTACGAATAATGCATCGCTCGGCAAACGAAGCATTACAAGTATTATTATTCGTTACACGGATCGTGACCTATCGCGTTTGTCTATCCTACTGATCGAGATAGGACAAGGGCACGTGTCACTATACTACATATCCATTCATGTTCAAGGTAAACCTTCGGAATCTTATTTAAAAGATATTTTAAAGTAACTTAAAGTTAAAGAATGTATTGAACAATGTTTAAATTCGATCATATATTGAAATTTTTGTAACCTCTGCTCGTCGAAGAATTTTTGTATAATAATTGATTTCGTTTAAAACGTAAGAAATGATAGATTGTAATTATTTTAATATGATATCATTATTATCATTGTTAATAGTTGTGTTGCGTTATGTTATATTTCTTTCGGATTAATTTAAAAGTAATAATAATAATAATAATAATAATAATAATAAAAGTTTTATTAATAACAGAAATTACGTCACAATCAGAAAGCAAAGAAGAAAGACGTTATAAGCATTCAATTTTCTTCGATTATCTTCGAATCTGTTTACTCAGTGTTCTCAATAAGCGAATATCAGATTATACTCGTCCCTTAACATCGAAATTCCCTTCAAGAAGCTTTATCATTCAAAGGAAAAGAAGCACTTTCAACGATGTTTTCACAAAATCCTTATTCCAGGCAGATTTCTTACATTTACAACGGCAAGAGGGTGGTTAACATCGTTTCAATGTTACTTCGCATAAGCTGCATAAGAACATAAAACGTTTTTCAACGTTTCCTTCGTCGATTTACGAGAAGTCTTTTAAAAGCTCGTGAGGAAATATCATTATCGAAATGGTCCATTTACGATAGGAAAAACATACTATTAAAGGGGAAGTTATACTATAGTTTATAACGTTCGATAGAATTCTATAATAATTTTTCAACTTATTCTAAATCGACAATTTTCGATATTACAATTTTAACTTCGATCCTGAAAGACATTCCGTATCATCGAGAACTATTATCGATAGATTCGAAAAATCAAACTGTCAAAATTTCGTCGCCACAAATTTTTTCGATTAATATTTTCCACGAGAATTATTTTATATTTTTTATAATGGACAAATGAATGAACCAGACGCGTGAATTAATTTATATTTCAACTTTTCAATCGTGAACGAATTTACGTTACTTTTATATAATTGTATTAATTCATTAAATTCATTCGTCCTTCCTAACAAATTTTGCTTTTTCTTCTTCTTCTTTTTCTTCTTCCATTCACCGAATAAAAGAGAAAACGAAAGAGAATTGTGAGAAATGTGAAATGATTTTATTTTGGAAAATTTTCACGAAAAGCAAATTACAAAGTGTTGAAAGGTGAGGAATGTCAGATTCGTCTAGTTATTTCTCACTAGAAAAAGCGAGAGAAAAAGAGAGAGAGAGAGAGAGAAAGAGAGAGAGAGTGAGAGAGAGAAAGAGAGAAAGGAACACTACTGCTTATTGTGCGTTCATAGCACGGCTACTAATATCGTAACACAAGTCGAGCTGAGCGCTATCCTGCTCGTTACTAAAAACTTTTCGAAAGCTCTCCTCGGCCTACTAACTTTTACGAACGCGCCAGGCATGGTTTCCATTTCGAAACTTTAGAAATTAGTTTAATGCATCAACGCGAGAGAAGCTTTCTCTCTCTCTCTCTCTCTCTCTCTCTCTGTTTCTCTTTATCTTTCGTTCTGCTACTACACTGTGAACAAAGATAATTTTCATCGTTCAAGTCCGTGTATCTGTTAAAAGAGAGAGAGAGAGAGAGAGAGAGAAAGAGAGAGAGAAGAGAGAAATAGTAAGCTTTCCAAATTTTCTTTTCTTTTTCCACACGTGTGTACACACACACATACACATCCACACAGACACAGACAAACACCCATATGCATTGAATAGAATTCGCAATAGTCTTTTTGTACCTTCGTGCTTTCTTGTTTTACAAGCAGCCTTCTAGTTCCATTCGTTCACATTTGTATTTCAATTTATATCCTTGCTCGTCGTCTTGTCGCTATCTTTGTCGCCAACAAGGGAAAAAGAGAGAGAGAGAAAGAGAGAGAAAAACATATTGCTCGATGGAATTGAAAGTCGTTTTCTTGGACCAAAACCTTCTCTCGATTCGCATAAAAAGTAAGTAGCGAGCACTACGAGGTACTTTCTTTCAAACCGAATACCACTGCATTGCGCGTTTCGTTA
>NC_140824.1:3192500-3210000 GCF_050613455.1 Vespa mandarinia
TTAATACGTTCGATCGTTCGAATTAAAAAATAACGAAGAACATAAAACATAAACATAATATTTTTACAGAGAAAATGAAAATTAATATTACGTAAATGTCATTACAAAAATCGTTTGATGATATTATCATTATTCTTATTCCTGCGAATATAATATCTTTTTTGTAAATTTACTCGCTCTTCGTTAAAAAAAAAAAAAAAAAAAAAAAAAAACAAAAAAAGAATCAAAACAAAAAAGAGAAGAAAAAACATTTCTAATTGCTATTACACAATATTGAATTCTCTAGGAAAAATACAACGAAGTATCTAAAGAAAAGAAAAAAAAAAAAAAAAAAAACAGAAAATGCAAAAACAAAAAAAAAGAACAAAAAAAGAAATTACATATTGAAAACACAGCCTATGTTTCGAAAGGGCGGTCAATCGAAGAATGTTTCATCGAATGCTGAATCTGCGTGGACTATGCAAATATTGTGAGCCTCTCATTCCGCGTATATTTGCATACGTTGAAAGGTTTGGTCTATGTGAACGAGTTCTCGGCCGAATGTACGCGCTTTTCATATCCTCGTAAGTTATACGAGTAATTGTGTGTCCAATGGCATTAGGTTTGTGATCATCCTCGGGAGAAACAAATGCTTATGAATATTTCGTTTAATCGTTTTACGTTATATATGTATATACATCGTTTACGTTACATTTACATTTGCATACATAAACGTTTTATTGCACTTAACCAAGTATGCTAATTAAAGATTACAAGCTAAAAATTTATGCTCTTGGCTCTGTTGTTGTCTTTCGTTCGTTATCAATTAAAGGATTTGCAATAAATTTGCATGATCTTCTCTTCATTTCGACTTTAATATTACATGAAAAATTACGTTAAGAGTTTTATTATTATTTTTTTTTCTTCTTTCTTTAATGAACTATTAACGACGAATTATTGCGATCGAAATATATAATCAACGATTAAATTGATTAATTAATCGTTAATTTGAGTTAAGTATTAATAATCGAAGACAATTTTGTTTAAAACTTAATCGTACGAACGATAAATGTTATGAAAAGAATTTTATCAAGAAATTTCGTCAAGTTATCGAAACTTTTACATCGTTGAAATTCTACTTCGTAGAATTATTTTACAAAATATTCAGAACGTTTATCTTTAACGAATAACTAAAATGGTACGAAGGAAATCCATTTCGATGTTAGAAGGAAAGTAAACGATATCGATAAGTCGTTTCTATTGCTTACGTATTTCGAGTATTGCCAAGGGCTGTTGTTGGTTATAAAGCTTGCTGGTTTCTCTCTTAGCATCGAGATCAATCGACGAGAGGAACCTTCTCTTCACCGGCATCAGTAGGAATAGTAGTAGTAGGTAGTAGTTGGATGTCACGTACAAATATCTTTTGTCACGAAACAAGCTTTCGATCGTTTCGAGATCTGAGTCAAGAACTTGCGATTGTATTCTTTGTCTTTCTTTGTCTTTCTCTCTGTGACGTCATTTCTACATTAGCTTTTCGCGATTCCATTTTCAAGTAAGTTCAGACATATATACATATATAGCTTTTAAAAAGAAAAAGTGAGATAACCGATATGAAATTGAGAACAAAGCATAGGTCGAAGGTAATATCGATGTGTACGTAATGTCAAAGCTTTCATTGACTCGTTGAAATTTATATTGGAAAAAAACTCTTCAATTGTCATGAAATTAAAGCTATCTCTGATCCAATCGATACGCATTGTATTATATTAATTATATCAAAGTAAAACTATTTCAGGGAGTAGAGAAATGTATTGTTAGCAAGTTGCCAGGGGCAATTTATACGTATCTATCGTTTAATTCATTGCAGATTCCTCAAGGACAGGTATCATGTTATATCTGTCCACGATAGGTCAAAGCTTAATGGTCGGTCCAGAGTCAATCGAAATCAATTGTAATTCCTTTCGATCTATCGATCGGTGAACAGGATGGAAACACAGTGAAAGAGAATGAGAATCAATCTATCGATTGATGCGTCCAGTCATGCGAATGCGGACATCCGGTCGAACAGAATGTTCCACGTGAGAGAACTTTTCTCTTTGGTCTCTCGAATATCTTCTTCACGGTTTAAAACGCGAACTTGCCCTTTACATCCGAGATAAGCTCTGACTTTCTCGTTAGTCTTAAGACTGTAACGATAAAACTTAAGTTCTTGCGGCGAACGTGAAGCTAATTCGATATTATACCGCGAATAGACAGTCCAAACTGATCCAACGAAGTTAAATTTATCTTCAAAGTTTATCCCTGGAATATGTGATATACGTGAATTCTATGTATTTTCATCTTATTCGATGTTTTTATTGATATAATATTGAATCTCTAAGAATCTTCTTCTGTTAAATATTTAATTTAATGTAAATCATTATTTGTGAAAAAATATTTAGATACGTTTTATTGAAAAATCTTTCAATGGCAATATTTATTAGAAATAAATTGTGACATCCGAAATTACAATATATATAATTAATATTGTATTAATATAATATGTGTGATGTCATTTCAAATTATTTATTCTCAAAATATCAATCTATAATCTCTAAGCTTTATACATTTGGTATATGTGTGTGTCTTACACACACTCAAGTTGCCCACGCCTCTAATCAGTCTGCTGACCAGCTTGACAAACGATTCAACGTAAAAGTAAGCCCCATCCACTATTCATTTTGCCGCGCCCACTTCTGACTTAGTCTCACACCTTCACATTTTGCCACGACCGCTGCGCAGTTAGCGCCTGCACAGACGGGCACGACGCAGGTACCCGCCTATCTGCGCAGACAGGCACAGCGCAGATCATTACGGCGCAGATACCCTCCTACCTGCGCAGAGCTGCACTGCGCAGATACCACGCCCACCTGCGCAGACAGGCACTGCGCAGGTACCCGCCTACCTGCGCAGAGAGGCACTGCGCAGACTCCCCGCCTACTTGCGCAGAGGGGCACTGCGCAGTTACCCGCCCACCTGCGCAGAGCTGCACTGCGCAGATACCACGCCCACCTGCGCAGACAGGCACTGCGCAGATACCCGCCTACCTGCGCAGAGGGGCACTGCGCAGGTACCCGCCTACCTGCGCAGAGGGGCACTGCGCAGGTACCCGCCCACCTGCGCAAACAGGCACTGCGCAGGTACCCGCCTACCTGCGCAGAGAGGCACTGCGCATATACCACGCCCCCTGCTAGTTTAGCCCCGCCCCCAGGGTTCTTGGCCCCGCCCCCTGCTAGTTTAGCCCCGCCCCCAGGGTTCTTGGCCCCGCCCCCAGGGTTCTTGGCCCCGCCCCCTGCTAGTTTAGCCCCGCCCCCAGGGTTCTTGGCCCCGCCCCCTGCTAGTTTAGCCCCGCCCCCAGGGTTCTTGGCCCCGCCCCCTGCTAGTTTAGCCCCGCCCCCAGGGTTCTTGGCCCCGCCCTCTGATAGTTTGGCCCCGCCCCCAGGGTACTTGGCCCCGCCCTCTGATAGTTTGGCCCCGCCCCCGGCTAGTTTAGCCCCGCCCCCAGGGTACTTGGTCCCGCCCCCAGGGTACTTGGTCCCGCCCGCCATGGTACTTGGCACCGCACCCTACTAGTTTAGCCCCGTCCCGGAGGTAGTTGGGCCCCCCCTGGGTTGTTTAGTCACGCCCCGTAGGTAGTATAGACCCGCCCTCTATGTTGTTTGTCCCGATCTCCTTTAGGTTAGTTCCGTCCTCTAGGTAGTTAGTCCTACTTACCTCTAGGTTTGCCGTGCCCCGTGGGTTGTTTGCGGAGTGTAACTTATGTAATAATTTTCTCATGGTAATTCACTTCGAAACGATGTATATTTTAAAATATCTTGTATTTCTGAAAGTTTCCAATAAACCTTCTGTTTTCCGTGGCTTCCGGCCGGTCTGATTACGATTGATCTTTGAATATTTACTTGTTCGTTTATCCAGTCGATTTATATCGTTGTATATGGATAATAGCCTGGGTTTGGTCTAAACATTTATCACCTCTCACGGGAAATTATGACGATGGAAACGAATTTGTGTCGGATGAATATATTTTAAGCGTAATAGAACACGATGCCGAACTCAACGTGCGAAAAGTCAATGAACGATGATCAAAACGATCGATTCAGTGCTAACTTATTCTTTAGTATAAGCTCAAGGTAATTTGTTGTTAAGCCACTGGCTGAATTGCTGCGATACCTAAGAATGACGATTGTGAGATATAGATTAATGTAATCGAAAATGACTATCATACAAACTATATATCTGTTATTAAATTATGCTTTTAATTAATATTAAAATTAATATTCTTTTGTATTTCGATGAATGAACATCAAAATTTTCTCTTTTTATACGGCTAAAATAAAATAATTAGCAATCTCCATAATTTTATAATTATTTTAACGATTTATAATATTCACGAGGTATAATAAATTAATATTTCAACAACAAGGTATTCATCTAAAAATTGAATAGTACGAAATACGCGTTAAATATAAAATAATTTTGAATTAATATTCAAAAATAATTAAAATCACTACTTTGTTCACTCAATTAATGTAAAGGAAAATAAAGTTTTCATAGACTTTGATAGTTACCAGATTATTTTTCTTTTGCAATTCAATGAATAAACATCGAAATTCTCTCTTTCTGAATGTGAAAATTTATAAATTAATACCTTCGGTAATTTTATATTTATTTAAATGATATATAATGTATACGGAGTATATTAAATTAATATTTAAACAATAACCCATTCGTTTAATCATTAAAAAGATTGTAACGAATGAGAAATAAAAAGAAATATTAATTTAAAATTCAATAGTTAAAAATTTCTATCTCAAGGTAGTTGGCCTTATATAATATGAACATATTAAATCTTTTTACTTGCTTTAATGATTTCTTAGTTAGTTTTCTTTTGTATTACGGCGAGTTAATATCGAAATATACTCTTTCCGTACAATTTATTTTAACTTCGAAGAACTTAAAAGTAACTAAGTACGAAGACTTAAAGTAAGTATACTTATTTATTATACATTTGCTGAATAATATCTGCTATTCTTTCTGATAACAATGATACTTCTGTTTTTTTTCTCTTTTTTTTCAGAACATCATTGCAATCGTCATGCAAAGCTATGATGAAATCGAATGTTTAAATCGCTAAAATAATAATCGAACAGTTGCAAAGTCGACCTAGTGTTTGTTCGTTCGCGTTCACGATTTAAACGACAAATGTTTTTCCATCGACTGCGTGCAATACAGTGGTAAGAGTTAATGTTTGTTCGCAAAGTTTTTTGCTTTTCTAACAATAGCACAGACTGTATTTATAAATGATAGTAGAGATTTGGAAATTACTTTCAGTGATCGTACATTAATAAATAACTATCGCGAATTAGAATCAGTGCATCACTGTTTTGCACAACTGTGTTTTAAAGCCATCGCAAAATTTCTTTTCAGTCTTTCCGATTACTCAATCATGTCATAGACGAAAGTTTCGGAATGATTGATAGGTTGTAATTAATTAGTAAAAGTATATTAAGAATGACCACGAGTAAATTTCTTCGAAGATTTTAGAATAGAGTCACCGTTTTTCTAATACTGACATAGGTTCAGGCTCGATAAAAAGTCCTACCATAGACTTCGTAGTGTTTCGAATTCGATTTGTTCGAAATTCGATCATTGTAATCCATAAAAATAATTTTTCTCGGGTTTATCTTAATAAAAATATCATTATATTTCTATAATTTTTAATTTAATAATTTAAATTAAATACCTATTTATTCTATTATATAATATATTCTATTATATAATATATTCTATTATATAATATATTCTATTATATAATCTCTAATATCATATTTATAAAGCTTTTTTTTAAATTAAAGAATTAATAATTGAAATATATTTGATTAATTATATTACAAGAAATGCTATTGGTCAAAAGATTCTCTATGCGACGATCGCAGTTCGTTATTGGTTGATCCAATTGGCTACGTGTCGTTACGTGGATGATACCAAATTGGCACGGGATATACGTCGTTCTCCTAATTATATGTAATTATGATATTTTTACTTACATTCATCTTCATCCTGTATACCAATCGATTGTCATACTCGCGATTTACACGGTGTATCGTTTGCAGAATGAAGGATTATCGCGTTAAAGAAATATTCGCGATGAAAAAGAATGACGCGTATCAAATTTCTTACTCATTTTAGGCTTTATTTTAACACGTAGACCACTTTCGACATTTATTTCCTTGGTTTCGAATAAAATATTACACGTTTCAATTGTTTTTAAGTCCCTATATCGTATTTTTAACATTTTGATATTTTCCGATAATAGATCGATAAATGATGAATTTTTAGGTGGGCCATTACGAGATGACGTCATGCGCATGCGCGGCGATCGTATCCAAGTGTCTCGCCGGTAGAATCATCGCCATTTTGGATTTGCGTGTTTCGACAGGTTGCAAGGAAGTGTCGTCGTCCTCGTAATTACAGGTAATTATCATTTTCTTATCTAAGCTAAAGCTTCTTCCAATATATCAATCGATTGCTGAACACGCGATTTATATGAGACCGTGTTCGCAACTCTGGAGATCGCCGGGTTTAAAAGATATTCGCGAAAATAAAATCGGCTTATTGGCGTCCTCACGATACTATTGCGTCATATTCTTTTTTTCCAATTTTCTATTCTTATCCTCGCAATATCAGTACTTTTCTCTCTTTTTAACGACGGTCCAATTAATAATTTTTTATTAATTAGTCGTCATCGATTGTATTTCGTATACGATTTAGATATCCTAACACGTACCATATATATATATATATATATATATATATATATATACATCGATACCTGGATGCACACATACACACATATATACATGACACACACCAATTCGTCTATATTATATATATATACTATATATGTACACACAATTTATCTTTATCATATATATATACACGCATATACAAATGACTTTCCATTTTTAGATTTCCACGAATTTTACAAGGAGAAATACGCACGAAAATATATATACTGGAAATCATTTGTGTCGTATAACCCATACAAATGTATTTCTTTGGAAGGACATAAAGAGAAACGCAATAAAGAGAGAAAGAGAGAGAAAGAGAGAGAGATCGATTAAAATCGACATATAATAACAAACGGGCTATGAATTTCCAGGAATTTCTTCGACCGAGAACGCGACAAAAACAATCGTACGTTCGTACTGTTTAGAAGTCTTCAGTTCTTAAAAGTGTTTCGGCATGGATATACGTACGTGTTTGCGAGAACATCGATTAATTTTCTCTGATGTAGATATTTTATTGAACATTTCAATTTTAATATATATATATACATATTTAACTTTATTCTTATTTAGTTAATATTATAATTGTATTAATACCTAGAGGAAAGTATTGATATTTTTATTATTTCCAGATGATTCCAGATGAAGTCTATTGATGCGTTATCTTTCCAGAGCAGGATGCTCATCGTGCGAAGATCAATGAAGACATAAAGTTAGTAAACTTTTTTTATTAAATACTTCATCTATAATTTTAGCAATTGTTTATTTTAACAGTGATACTAATAATTTGGATTTTTATATTTGCAGATCGTCATTGCTATCGTGCGCGATGCAATGAAATAAATCGAGTGTTGTGTGGCTAAAATAAAAACTAAAAAAATCACGAAGTAGAAGTGGCGTTCTTTTGTCAATTTGAAATTGTCGGAGTTACGCGATTTAAATTAATTTTTTGGAACGTGTGTACTCGAATCGATTGCGCGCAATGCAATCTGTTATAGAGTCGATATTTGTTCGAATAAAGTTTTAGTTTTTCTTTTTTACCTCGCACATAAATTGTATTTATATTTGAACAAAATTAAAATCTAGGAATTAAATTCAGTGCTCGTTACAATTAGTGATTAATGATTGTCGCACATTAGAGTCAGTGCATCACGGAAGATGGTCTCGAGTTACAACAATTTCAACCTACGTTGGTGTCTATCTACCTCATTTTCGACTTATTGCAGATATCAACCTTCCTCAATTTTGACTTACAACGCGGACGAGTGTTTTGGAGCCATCGCAGAACTTCTTAAGTAGTAAGTAATTTTTTAAGTCCCTCCGGTACTCATCATGCCGAGGATGAAAGGTCCGAATCGGCACGAGTTACTGGTTGTAATTTTTTTCAATAAATTACTTAGACGAGCATGACCGTGAGTAATTCCTCTTTTGGATTTACTCGCGAGTGGTATATTTTTATTTGCATATGTTCTCCGTTGTTTATTTATTGTGTATGCTTATTTTTATTAGCTCAGGATAGGGTCTTCTTGTTTAATCGGTTCGAGTCGTTTAATTAAAAGCGCAATTAATTAGTGTTTCTTTTGTTCGTGTTTGCTCGTGTTATTAATGGTGAAATCGGGCATTCATTTACCCCGATTTCGTTGAAAAAAACATGTTATATGGTTTACCTTACAAGCATTGCTTCGTACTTAGTCTATTTAATCGCGATCTGTTTCGATATATCGATTACGATATACTAAGAAATGAGCAAGAAGACAAACGCGACGGATAGATTCTGGAAATCAAGTGGTAGAGATCATGATCTTTTTCTCTAATTAGAATAACCACTTGCTAAAAGGACTCGTCCGAGGTTTTCTCATTATTTTTGCATGAAAAATTTGGTGATAAAAAAAAGTTTTATTAAAGTTATTGCCTTTGAAAGTCGAGTAGAGTAATTACTAAAGAAACAAAAAGACTTGTAGATTCATAGTCCGTAGATCTAGATTGTAAGCTAATCATTTTTAGCTCAGGATTTTCAGAAATTAATATACTAATTCCCGTTTCTCCATCCGTACTTTCTGCGTTCTCATTTATACGTGTGCCCAGGTGTTACTCGCATGAGTGAGAAACAGTTAGCACGGTTTTAGTTTTAAGTTCCCCCTTATTAGCGACTGTTATTGCGTTAGTGATTGTGCACGATGTACTTTACACTTGTATGTGCGTGTTAGGTAGTGAATTGTACATCGTTACGCGAAATTCTTAATCTCTTATATATTATGTAGAAAACATTCTATTATTACTAGTATTGTTATATACTAAAATCTAGCAATATTTATATTAAAAATAATACCTTATATAATGAAATATTGAACCGTTTTGAATATTAAATTAATTGTATGATAATGCATAAAATAATACTCGTATGTTACTAGTATGTTTACATACTAGTACGTACTAGTATTTATATTGAAAGTAGAGCTTTACGCAATGGTCACTAAATCTAACAGTCGATTTCAGCAAATTGGTACGTACCCTTGATTAATTAAAAATCATACGCGTTTGAGCTAGGGTGTCGGAGATGCACCGGGGCATACTCTCTAGTGTAGGCTTTTTGCACCCTGGCGGAATGTGAGAGAATCGTGGAGTGAATGTGTTGGAACGAATGTTTTGCTATTTTTAAATATAGGTATAGGTAGGCAGATAGCATATTTTTCTGTGTGAATGTGTATTTAATATTAAGAAGGTAGGACCGGGTAAGACGGAGGATGTAATTTCCACGTAGGAGTGGAAAGTTCCGTCTCCGGATATTATGCAAAGTTTCAGCAAATTGTACAATTATTCAGCATGTCTGTTCTTTTCCATACTTTGCTGATGCTCTGTATTGCGAGATACATCAATATCAAACAGTTTAAAAGTCTTTCCATTTTTTACAAAATTTTTTTCCTTCGAATTAAGAAAGATTTTTGAACATGTTGGGTACTTATTATTAAGTTATATTAACACTTCGTAGTCTTTCGTGGTTTCTAGAATATATAATGTATTATATTTATATGTAGTAAAGTAAAAATAGTAAAGTTAGAACGTAAAATTGGTCAAGTAAAAGAATAAGATCGTCAAATGAATTACATATTTTTTATTTTCGTTCTACACACTTTAATATTTTGATTCGAGGTGTTAATAATAGGTTCATCAATTAGATCGAATATCTGCTGAGGCATTTGTGTAAATGTGCCTGTGTAGATGCGCACGATTGATAGATTTTTTTTGATCCATTGATCGTCCACAGGCTAGGATAGTTCATGATCTATAATAAATTTTTTATTTTTAATTTTGTTTTTGTTTGCGTTTCACTTAGGAAATGCCTTTAATGCAGTGGTTAGGGCACGAAGCAAAGAAGAGGCTATTTGCCGAAGAGGCCCCCACAAATTGTGGCTCAAGAGGGCAACTATCGATTACGAGTCATTTCAAAAAAGATCATTCATATTTGATCCTATCGAGAATGAATCGTGATTTTATAGCATATTTATTATTTACCACGTTGTCATTTTGCTCGTCAGTAGTAATTGTTATAAATTGGATCATTCTATCTCGTTCGCACGTATAACAAGTGCTTCGATCATCTAACAGATGCATAATTATTTAATTAGAATATATTATATGTAGAATCGTATTTAATTATATTTTTAAAAGTAGTTCAATGGTCTTACATTTTTACCTGGAATTTGTTTTTCTTCTGGAATGTTTTGTTTAATATTATTAAACAACTAATGTATATTTTTTTTCTGTTTCAGATAAACACCGCTGGATCAATAATAAATTTTATACCATCTCATCAAAGTATCTTTATTTATTGTTTATAACATCTTAAGAAAGATATTCAATCAAACTGAAAAGAATTTACGGTCTCCAATCTCTTTTGATCTCTGAAACGAAAGTGCAGCGATTTTTTATTTACATTAATCTTTGTAAAGATTTTCATCGTTCGCTGGAGGTTCGTTAATCGTGCAGAACTCGCCGACAAAGTAGACTCTCAGCCTTGTAAAAGCCACTTTGAAGGTAGAAACGCGATGAGATGTTGCCGCTGCTGGTGCTGCTGCAGCTGCAGCTGCTGTTGTTACCGGTGCCACCAGAGTTGCTAGAGTTCATCGACTGCTATCGACGATTTCGTAGTGTCGGAGCCAACCGACCTACATACTCGTTACCTCGCGTTGTAATTAAGCGCGAGTCTATAGATACGAGCTAAGCAAAGTGGGTTAGTAGCTGCACGGACCAACGCTTGTACGATGGGTTAATATCCATCCTTCTCACCACCCTCTTTATCGAACATGGTCTATATCTTTTCTGCGTAAATATCGCGAGAAAAAGTATACGCAATTTGGACACCTTCTCATCATTCGTTTTACAAATTTTTCGATAACTTCCTTATTTAATTTCATGTCGATCAAAAGCGATTCGAGATCTTTTAATAGTTTTCTTTAATATAATAATGAATGAACGAACGTGAAAGATGATTGAAAACGTTCTATGCAACAAAGGACGTGCTAAATAAATAAAATAATGTAACAATTGATATTTAATATTTAAACTTCATTTCTCTTTTTTTTTTGTTTTTTTTTTTTTTTTTGTTTCAGATATATCACGAAGTAGTCAATTAATCAGCATAAACAACGTGTGAAATATTTCGTTAGAAACAATTGATTTATTTGTAGGATTATTTCATGAAAGATATATAATGTTCTTGAAATATTTTATTATAGCACTTACTTTCAATGAACTGTAATAATCATAAATTCGCATACGTTCGTAAATATTCTGTTTTATCTGTTCATCATTTGCCATCATCTTCTATATGTCGTTTCATTTTCACTTTCATTCGTTTGTATGGTTTAATGCTGCGTTAAATATACTTCACTTCCCATAGAACAGTAACGTCAAAGCAATTTAATAATTGAGTCCTTCTCTGTGAAGAGAAAATTTATGATGATAGTATAGTGAATGGTTTATTTATATACTCTCTCTCTCTCTCTCTCTCTCTCTCTCTCCCTGTCTAATCTATAGGTACGTTAGAAATTAGTCCTCTCTGTAAGCTAAATTCTGATAATCTCAACGTCTTGTCGTCGTCTTACCGTCGGCTTAAATAGTGTTTAGAATTCTAAGCTTAAAGTAGATCTCTTCATTGGCTACGAATACGGACATTTCCTAAAGACTAATGATTCTCTTTTTCAATCTTGCTAATAAATAGAAATTAAATGAAAAGGAACGAAATATAAATTCTATTTCAAGTACGTTTAAGATTTATTTTAATTAATTAGTTATCTACTTATTAGGTTCGTTTTAAACGAAACTCTACGAGTAACTTTCACAGTACGTTAATCCTCTTTAGAGAATAATCTTCGCTTTAGTAATATTAATTGTTCTTGTAATTAGTTACGTGTCGACGGGCTTAAATCGACGAATTAAAATATTCCTCGTACTGAAATATTCTCGTTGAACAAAAGTTTGGCTCACGATCAATTGGATGATCGCAAATGTGCTCGTCGCTCAAATCGACGGACTGCCGCTGTCCCTCGAAATGTCGTCAATCAAAGTCAATACTTTTGTTCCCCTCAGACATCAGAAATATATCCAGCACACGCTCGATCTATCGTCATCCTCTTACTCTCCAATTGTCCCGCAAAATTCGATTTATAATCCAATCGGTTGATGTACTGATAATAATAATAATAATAATTATAATAATAATAATAATGATAATAATAATAATGAAAAAAAAAAATAAAAATAAAAATAAAATTAAAAATAAAAATAATAATAATTATTATAATATTTAATTTAAAGACCATTCATAACGTTTAAAAGCAGCCATGTGAATCGAATTACGTTATCGTTTTTTTTTTTTGTGGATTAAATCTCACATACTTTTATAACTCGAAAATAGTCTCATTGATATATTTTTTTTTCTGCTTTTCTCATAGGCAGAACGATCGGGGTAACGACTTATCGATAATATCGTAAAAATATCATCGTTTCCTTTTTTTTCTTTTTTTTTTTTCTACGCTATTAACTGCTCCAATTCCGTGATATCAATTGATTAAAGTCGTTCGTGTAATTAGATAAAAGTCTTGTGATTATTGGAAATCGTTTGAAATATGTGTTGAGAGATATTTTTGTAATTTGAGAAAGGAAAGGATGAAAAATTGAACAAAATACGAGGAAAAAGAAAGGATACGGGAAAAATTACGGATACGAGATGAGATTACGGAATTTCTTGCTTTTTGTAAATTCGGATTGTAGGTATTATAAGATTTTTTTTCTTTCTTCGAGATTCGTATAAAATGCTGTTATAACGGAATACAAATAGTCGGTATTTCCAAGCAAGCGCAAGCAAGCAAGGAAGCAAGCAAAGTATTTCACCCGCGGAAGAAATAGTCGTGAAACGAATTATCTTGCACGATAGGAATGCTTTAACCGTCCTTTTTCTTTCCCTTCATTCGTTCGTTCTTTTCTCTTGGAATTCCTCGATACGTTTCCGTTCTTCGGAGTCACGTTGATCTCTTCGTGAAAGCATGCTTCGTAATATTGGAATCGTTGAATGCCCCAGTACGTTAGGATTCGAATAAGATATGAGTATATGAATGAATGTATATATGTATATATGTATGAATGTATATATTCATGTATATATATATATATATATATGTATATATGCACGTATAAATGTATCAATTAAAATGATGAATCCTATAATGGAATATTTGTAAATATGAGATTGCAACAAAATTGATTATTATAATTTTTATATTTTTATATTCGAGCAATATCAATTGATTCTTTATATTTGTCACGCTATACATTAAACATTCTTCGTATTATCTTATTTAACGATGTCAATTACAATTTAACGATGTCAATCATCGATGCATATAGAGAAGCAAAGCAAGAGATCCTGACAAACGAAGATATAACTAATTAGTTTCCCCAATACGCATTTCCCTTTGATCTATTATAGGTATAGCGTCTGAAATGTATGCTCTTCCATGAACCCAATTTCGAACACTCAATCATTGTATGCACTAGGTTCTACACCTAGTGCAGTACATCGATAATCAGAAGATTCGATAATCGGATAATTGGAATTGGAAAATATCCTCACAATCGAGCTACGGCGTTATTATCGAATTAAACGAATGTGAGCTATGAACGATCATTGATTAACTCGATTGATCCTAGTTCAATCATAAGTCATTTAATAGATTTAACAATGAATACATTCGAATATAAAGTGGATATTTTATTACCTTTTTTTTTTCTTATTTATTAAATTATTAATGCATTTTTTTCGTTTCATTATTAAAAATGGTCATTCAAATTGAAATGATCGAATATTTTTATAATTTAATTACTTTATTACAAATCCGAAATGAATTTATTTTGTTATAATGATTTATTTCGCACAATATATTCATCACGTATATGTGTACGATCATATCGTGAATAGAAATAATTACGTTTAAATAGGTTTTATCGCGAAGAAAAGTTCAACTTTGGAAATAGTATTTGTCAAAGGAATTACGAGCACGTTACTTACATAAATTAAATCGTTCAGCTGTCTTCATTCGTGATAAATGCGACTTCCGAACACTCTTTCACATCATCATAGCGGGGGCCATACGGTGCGAGGATAGGTTCGACCTCAAGCAAACGTGGAACATCGATATTTAATTTAAACTTTCGCTGGGGTTAAAGCGTTCATGTGACTCCTTTGTAAAGGCAAAAGAGAGAGAGAGAGAGAGAGAGAGAGAGAGAGAAAAAGATCACGAGAAATTTTCGTTCGAAAACGAATTTGAATGACGCATAAAAAACGTTTGTTCGTCGATGTAAAAAAAAAAGAAAAAAAAAAAAGAAAAACCAAAAGAAAAAAAAAGGAAAAAGAATAGTGAAAAAATATCAAAAAGATGAAAAATACAAAGTAGCAAAGCAAAAAAGGAAAAACATAAAAAATAAGATGAAATTATAAAAGAAACTGGTTGGATGAAGTCCACTGAAGGATTTCCAATTTATATTCATGCACATGGTTATCGTAAAGAAACGTGGCTATGTCCAGGGAATAAAAATAGTAGAAAAGGTATAAGTTTGCCCGTATAGTGAGTAAGGGAGAAGAGAAAAAGAAAATGGAAACCGAGTTGGCCATTTCTTTAGATAGCTTACACCATCTCTTGGCCAAAGCTTCGATTCCATGTATTTACCGGTTTCGTCGTTCTCGTTCCCGATGCACTAGGAAAATCTACGAGACTTTGCAGTACCCAAGGTATCTCGAGGACGATGCAATTTCGACGACGTTGCAAGAAAGCAACAGTGAAAGTACGAGTACAACAATTGGGTGTGGCACAATCGATGGATTACTTTTGAGATTCGTAAATACTTTCGTAAATACTTGTTATTCTATTTTATTTTACTATTTTTTGTTTCTTTTAATGAATATGAAGTAATTCGCAATAACTTATATATTTTGAGAATGAAAGATTGTTTTTTATTTTTTTTTTTTTTTTATTTTTATTTTTTTTAATCAAAATAATATCGTGATTATAAATTAGAAATTGCGTAGGTAAAGTTTTGAGAGAAAAAAAAATGGATATTCTTGTACAATCGTACGAATAGACGTGATTCGATGATCGATAAACATACAAAAATTATATATAACGTCTCATTAGAGGAATGATATCGTCGATTCTATGCCGAACGGAAGTTAGTACAGTGCCAGAATGTCGGTACGATCGAAAGAACACGGTCGGTGCATTCGAGAAAGCGGAGAAAATCGTGGAGAAACTTTATCCGGCATTTCGGCCGCGTTCGTTCTGATATATTGATCGCCGTAAAAGCCTCGAGTAATTTTCCTGCTGAAATTACGCTCGTAAATCTATCGTATCGTATCGACGACCGGTAAAAATTCGTACGTCTGACCGGTAATAACGATGACATACCGTACATATCTATGTATATGTATGTGTATATATATATATATATATATATATATATATATATATATATATATTAGAGGAACTGGAAAGTAATGTCGTTTTTTTAAATTAAATTCAAACGAATAAATTTTTAACAAGTTTTTATTTTTAATCACAATCAAATATCGACATGCACAGAAATGACATTACTTTCCGGTCCCCCTAATACATCGTTAGACAGTAAATGTGTAAGATGAGAGGGCGAAAGTTTTCATTAAAAAAAATGAACTTGGATTTAAAGGAATAATCGTACAATAACTTTGAACATTTTGTATACCTACATACATATTAAAATAATTAAAAATCGAGTTATTAATTATAAAAGTGATGTAAAAATTTATATATATATATATATATATATATATATATATATATATATATATAAAAGAAAAATATCTTCATTATTATTTTTAATTATAATTTTTAGAAAGTATCTCGACAAAAGGAAAGATACGCAGGAAGCTTATTTTACATTTTCTTTTTTCTTTCTTCTTTGTCTTTCAAAATACATTACTATTTTTCTCTGACTTCTTGACATACTTCGCGCTTAAGATATTAATTTCTCCTGTATCTACTTCAAAATTCGAAGCATTTCAGGTTAGAAAAAGTTCTTCAATTTCAAATACCACTCGAATACTTTCATGGCTCATTGTATAGTACATATGAGAGTTAGGATATATATATATATATCTTTTTTTTTCTTTTTTTTTTTTTTTTAAATTCTTTCTTGAGAGCTCTTCCTAGAGTCTGTTAATTTTTCCAACATTTCGACGGTCTCATAGCCGTAGGTTGGATATTAAATTGAATGGGAGAGAAAGAGAAAGAGAGAAAACTTTTCAAAACTTATTGATTTGTGAAAGAAAGGAAAGAATGAACTATCGTTACTATCTACGTTAATATATTCGATCGAATAGAGTAATAAGAAAGTATGGAATGAAGACCGATGAAGAATAACCTATCTAAAAGTTTTAGCATTATTCTAAAAGTTATGTTGATTCTTCTGTATCTCTTTTCATTCTTTAAATCAATGATCGTATTTACATAAATCTATATATGATAAATATACGCAGTTTTAAACAAAACAATTAATTAAATATCCTATAATTATATATTAGCTTATAAATTTGTTCGAAATAATCTTTATATGCAACTAAATAATTATTTATTCATAACTACTGATATTATACTATCTTCTCATAATTATTTAATTATAACGGAGTTATTTATTTTACTCATAATTCAATATTTAAGCAATTTTCGTAATGAACGACTAGTACGTTTTTACATCTTTTATAAATGTTAAATCATTGTTAAATCAAATAACACGAAAGTTACGTAGTAATCAATTTCAATAATAATTCATCATATTCGTTAACAATATAATAAAAAATTAAATGTTTATTATATATTAAAGATTAAAAAATTATAGATTAAAAAATTATAGATTAAAAAAAAAAAAAGAATAGAACAATTATTTAGAATAAAAAAAAATCTCAGAGTTACTAAAATTGCTGAAATGATACACACAATATCGTCAATGATTTCTTCCAATTGCATTGACCTAGAAAAAGTAAATTTAAGTTGTATTTACAATCCCAAGAAGAAAGGAAGAAAGTAAGTAAGAAAGTAAGAAAGAAAAAGAAAGAGTCAGAAGGCGAACAAGGATTCACGATGCTGCGGCTTTGAGGAAGGAAAACG
>NC_140824.1:3215000-3220000 GCF_050613455.1 Vespa mandarinia
GCGTTGATTAGTACTCCGTTACGTTCACGAAAGAGTTCAAATTACGCGTCTAACGAGTGAAAAATAAATGGGTCGATTGAAAGTGTATATATTGTACGATGAAATTTCATGACGTTTCGAACTTTGTACTGTTGTCGTGCCAATTTAAGTTGAAAAGCATGAAAAGAAAAAAAAGCAATTATTTCGTTCGGTCGTTATAGTTATAACATTATCACCATTTAATTTGCAAAATGTCCTTTAAGTAGAACTTTTGGTGACTATTTGGTAAGTTCTTAACTTTTGTCGAGAGTCACGTTTGTTGGTTGGTGTAACCAAAATAACATGTTTAAACGGGTTGACAGAATGGATGAAATCTCAGGTGAGAGAAGTCAAGTGAAGTAACTCCCTCCTCCTTCTCTCTCTCTCTCTCTCTCTCTCTCTCTCTCTCTCTCTCTCTCTCTCCCTCGAAATGTTAATTTCCTTGCAATTTATAAGTATTTTCAACAAACAAATAAATACACATACGCGCGCGCACATGTACATATATACATACACACATATACACGGGCGCATACATCGAAACATCAAAAACGCGTATTGGTGTCCTTTGACCTCTTATCTTTACCGTACACTCTTATTAACTTTGATCGTTAACAAATTCGACCTTATAAACTGTATACCATAGGGCATAGGTAACGCGCGAAATTCGAAAACAAGATAGCTGATTCAACACGTTGAAAGTTGGAAGTTTACCTCGAGTCAACATACGGGGTCCTTCCTAGATACGAATCAACGAACGTACATATTCTGTTGCAATTTAACGAGGCGGAACTGCAGCAGCAGTTAATTACGGTCATCGTAGGGATTCGAGAGAGCAAATCCCTTGGATTCTCATTCTCTAACCTATCGATTATCTTTCCTCGGCGTTCCTGCGAATCGAGCGATTACCAACGCGCCAGAAATTGCCAAAATTCTTCCGTTGAAATAGACGGAATACGATTCGCTGGTCGAATTCTCTCTCTAACTCTCCCTCTCCCTTCTCTTTCTCTCTCTCTCTCTCTCTCTCTCTCTTGACTTCAAGATTAGAAGCTGAGACGATCTTAAACGAACCAACGTAGAGTGTAGAAAGTTTCGAGAGTACTCAATGAATTTCTCTAATCTTGAACTTCACTAACTAGAGAAATAGTTCATCTCTCTCTCTCTTTCTCTCTCTCTCTCTCTCTCACACACACACACATTCTCTCTATTTATCTATTTATTTATCTATCACCTTTAATACATACACACATGCGTATTTTACCTCTATTGGATCATTCACTCGAGCGAATTTGAACGATACGTATAAATTTCGATAGGTTGATTGATAATATTAGAAATATAGTGGAATGAAAATTATCTTTTGCATTATTAAGAAATCTTTTTAACGTTTGAATATAAAACAATAAGGATGAAAAATGAAATCAAAATATGTTTGAAATGTTCGTTCCTTATAGTTGTTGAAATGACGAGGATATCGGTATCAAAATGAATCTCTAAATGTGAACAGGATAAGGAACTCTACGAAGGAATTCTCGAGTACGATATAACACGATATAACTGTAACCATTGTACAACCGCAAGTGCTTCGATGAAGTACCTTAGATCATTGCTCTGGTTAAAGGAGAGAACGTAGAACGGATGCGAGTAATCGGCTTTGAACAACGATTCCCTCGTTACTTTGCGATAAACTTCCTTCACTTTCCTCGACCGAACAATCAATTATTCTCACAACTTAAATGCCTTCTCCTGTTCCTGTCTTTTCCTAATCTCTCTAAATTGCACGAATAATATTGTTATTTCAAAGACGATAAAGGATACCTTTTTATTTAATTTTTAAAATCGTTTTAAAGAGCCATATATTTTTATTTCGCAATTATATAGAATAAGTAGGGTGAAAAAAAATCGATTAAAAAAAAAAAAAAAAAAAAAAAGAGAAAAAAGGAAGAAATAGAAGAGAATAAAGAAAAAGAAGATTAAGAAAAAGAACGTATAGTTTTGTCTACCTTCTGTAATAAATTTAAATTAATTAACATGAGAGTGTAACTATACATCATGCAACAATGTAATTATTATTATTATTATTATTATTATTATTATTATTATTATTATTATTATTATTATTATTATTATTATCTGAAAAAGTTTATAATTATTAACACTCCGTTTCATCCGTTTTTTGCTCCTTTCAGAAAACTACGAGAATATAACTTTGCAAACAAACCTAGAAGGAGGAAGCGCGCGTTCTCCTTGGTTTAAACTTCCTCGACTCGCGAGTTCGTCACAATTAGTTCGTCACTGACTCGGACCGGACAATCGTCTTTTATTTGAAGCACCAGGTAAAGTTTTTCACGCTCGCTTACGAACAACGCATTGCTCCAAGTTCGCTTCGAAAGTTTTTCTCCCGTTGGATTTAAACGTCCGAAACGGTATCGCGTCTTCGTTTGTTGCTCTTGGAAAATTTTCTTCCCAGAAGAGAAATAGAATAAGAAGGAAAGATAGAGAGAGAAAGAGAGAGAGAGAGAGAGAGAGAGAGAGAGAGAGAGAGAAACATTCATTCGGTTTATAGGGAAAACACCGAGTAAGGACGATATTCTGGCAAAACTATTCGAACTTCGTCCAAATAATTTTTTTCCCTTTTCTTTTTCTCTCTTTCTTTTTTTCTGACTCAATTCACAGAATAAGCCATTATATTATCGTTTCAGAAGGAAAAAAGACAAAAATAATTATCCTTGATACCAAAAAAAAATTTCTTTTTCCTAAGATAATATAAAAATATTTGTTAACATGTTATCAACAAAGAAATTTTATATATTATATACCGGCAAAAATTCTCTCTCTCTCTCTCTCTCTCTCTTTCTCTTTCACACACACACACACACACACAAAATTTTCTTACAGAAGTAGTGCTTGCGCTTGCTTCGCAGAATCATAAGAAAGAGAATTTCAAGTGGATTTACTAAAAAAAAAAAAAAAAAATAAAAGATCCTACTTGGATGAAAGTTTCTTGTTCTCGTAAATTTATTTTAATTTCTTAGGTATACGAGTTTTTTTTCTGGTAGTTGCTAGAGAAGGGAGAGTTAGTGTTCGCGTACAGTCTAAATAAAAATAAACGAAAAATTCATGAAAGAATGGTAACGAACGAGGAGTCTTATGGAGAATGCCGAGGAAACTGGAAAAATATAGAGAACTTAAACGAAGAAGTTCGTTCCGAGCTCGTCGACTAGGACTTGTGGCTCTTTTGTCAAATTACTTTCTTCGTCTCTCACTCTCTCTCTCTCTCTCTCTCTCTCTTTCTCTCTCTCTTTCTCTCTCTCTTTTTCTTTTTTTCTCTTTCTCTTGCTCTCTCTCTTTCTCTCTCTTACTCTCTTTCTCGTATAATTGCATTCTCAACTCTCATCGATTAAAGAGCCAAGTAAAACAAGCTATCTACGTAAACGTTGTACTCTCTTTCGCATTTCCATTTTTCTACTACTTCGTAAAGTTCTCTAAGCGATTCTATGAACTTCTCAAACCCTTTTTTCCTCATTCTTCTCTCTTCGAGAATCTTTTTCCCTTATAATAACTCTTTCTTCCACGATATAGCGAATGAGATACGCATGAGACGTACGAATACAACTTCCTTGCAAAACTCAATCCGATTTATTCCAGCGTGAAATCCAGCCGTAGGAAAAATGAATGCAGCTGCGAAGGATTCACGAAAAGGTAAACTTAACGGTTATTCAGCTTCGTAAACTCTAGAAGTAACTAGGTACTCTCACAACAATCCGTAGGATTTTCTTGATGTATTATGTACGTTTACTGTAGCTCGTTTTTAGTTCAGAACAATCATGTTTCACATAATCGTTGTTGTATATATTTTAAGAAAGCAAATAGAATGACGAAAGCTCTCTTTCTCTCTCTCTCTCTCTCTCTCTCTCCTTTCTTTGTCTACCTCTAGTAAATTTGAAAAAATCTTTTTCGTTCTTATTCGATAAATCGTTTTGTGAAAAATACGATAAAATCGCTATTTTGATAGAAAACAATTCGGAAAGTTGATAGTTTCATTCAAACGCATAATGCATTGTTTTGAAATTAGACTCTCCATTCAATATTTTTTTTTTTTTACTCAAAGGCTCATTGTTCTTTTATAAATCATAAATGATATTCTTCGACAATAGCTCATAGTGTTTACAACAATTTGCTACTTATCTTTTTGATCGCTGTACGCGCGTTTTGAATTTCACTAAGTACCAAGGTATCTACGATTATACACGCAACGTTCACGATAACATCGGAAGCGTGACAAATTTTGTGTCCCCTTGTGTTTACATAAACAATACGTAGCGATGTTGTATGCAAAGCGAGCTAGAAATTTGCAATGCAGAGATATTGCGAGACCACGACGGTCCTCGCGAAAAGACCGAACGTATGTTTATCATTTTCTAAAAAAGGGATTACGCGAGAAATGTTTTATGTCTGTCATACTACAGTATTTCTTTCTATTTTTTCTTTTTTCTTTTTTTTTTTTGTATGTAACGTAGGACGACAAGTTCAAAAGCAGAATCATTTGACAAATTTGTGTTCCTCAGTTTTTTGTTTTTGCAATTTTTTATAAGACCTTTACCATTTTTTTTATTTTTTATTTTTGGATTACTAATGACAAGCTAGAAAAACAAAATTATTTGACAAATTTGTTTCTAAGTTTATTACGTTTGTAACACATTTTTATAGGAACTTTAAAAAAAAAAAAATGGAAAGAAAGAAACAGCATAATTTATCAAACATGATACGTACAATTTTAGATATATACATATCTATATATAGATATAATTAAAAAGATAGGAACCCATAATTAATGACGTACCAGCTCATCCGTAGTTCCGTTTTCAAACATCACGCAATTACATTGAAAGTCAGCGTAGGCAAATCGTAGGTCTGAGTTAACTAAGATGTCCGCTGACGAATATAGTATATAGGTGGAACAAATCGAAAATTGTTACATC
>NC_140824.1:3222500-3237500 GCF_050613455.1 Vespa mandarinia
GTGCTGTCGATGATGCCTATGCGAAAGAGAAAGATAGAAAGACATATATCAACGTGACGTTTTACTGACAGAATATTTAACTCTCAGCGATAAATTGAACGTTAATCACGTATTAAAAATTTAATTGACAACGACGTCGAAGGGTTTGTGAGATAAATCAAAATCGATGATAAATTTAGTGAGAGTAGAATATGAAAAAAAAAGAAAAAAAAAAAAAAAAAAAAGAAAAAAAGTAATGAAAAGAACAGTATAAAAATCGATGCTAGTTTATATTGAAATTTTTCATTCTTCTTTTTTTTTTTTTTTCTCTCTTTCATTTCTTTCATAAGCATAAAATGCGCATATTGCGAACCATATTGAAGGTATTTAAGTTCTCATCTAACTCGGATACATTTTTTCGTTCTTTCTCGTAACGCAATTTGGAAAAACTTTGATTAGGTAAAGAACAATTATTATTTCAATTAGTTTTCATTGAAAATGATAGATATATACGTTCAATAGATTATTATCTAGGACGTTAACTGGGAATTTTCTCCGGATTAACGCTTATACATATACATATATATATATATATAATATATAAATAAATATATATATATATATATATATATATATTATGTACACATAGAACGACAAACAAATATGATATGTAAAATTCTGAAACGATGCCAAACGAAAATCATAAAAGCGTATTACACGCTTCTCCGAGCTCGAAGATATCGAGAGAAAGAGAGAATAAAGAAGTAGGTATACATTAACTCTTTTTCTCTCTCTCTCTCTCTCTCTCTCTTTCTTTTCCAACTCGTAAAAACAAAGCAATAGTACTTGCCGTTTTTTAGACAATAGACTGCTACATACCGATAGGAAAGAAAACACTAGCCGTGAGGACCTTCGCAAATAAGAAAGGCTAGGTAAAATTTAAAAGAAAGGAAGTCTCGAGATGTCTGACCAATACACCTGTTTTACTACTATTGTAAACTCTATATTCGAGTACGTATACATTTCTTGATAGTTTCTTCGGGTTTTACAGCATGGAATAAAGATAAGAAATATATTATTATTTCTATTATTTCTCTTTTTTCTTTTTTCTTTTTTTTTTCTTTTCTTTTTTTTTCTTTTTTTTTTTAGTTTAAGAAGATAAATAAGTAAATAGACAAATATTATTTTTAATAATATAAACAATTTTATATCTTCGTGTTTATTAGTTTTGACGATAGCCGTCGGATAATTTGTAATATACATAGAAAGAGAAAGAGAAAGAGAGACAGAGAGAGAGAAAACTTGATGTTTGACTCTTATAAAATATAAATATTTAAATTGGAAGTGTATTCTTTTTGCTTAATCAATTAATCAGGGGGGTCTGCTACTGTAAGCAAATGCCGAGAATCGCTAAACGCGAGATAGCTCAGCGAAATAGGGACGTTAGAAAGTTTCTTACTGCAGCAACGACGCGACTTGCCATTACGATGAGCATCAGCCAGTCCATGTTCCGTTGATGAAAGCAAAGAAGCGGAATGCACCATGGCAACGACGAATTCCTAACGCAGTTTGTTTTCTAACCTGGCAACGATGGCACAAACTTTCAAAATAGTTGTTAGTTCCGCGCATACTCGGAAATACTTCTGAAAAGGTATGAGTAGTAACATTGAGAGAAATACAGAAAGAGAGAGAGAGAGAGAGAGAGAGAGAAAGAGAAAGAGAAAGAGAGAGAAAGAAATAGGTCGATAAAAAACAATAATTGTTACATCACAGAGATATTTTGACGTTGCAAGAATTCTTATGCAATAACCAAAAATAATGTAGAATAGGAATTCGCTATAATAAGCATCCCTCGAATCGATTTTACAAAGTAAGCATATAATTGATCTATGTAACTCTCAGTATATATTAAGTATACCTATAACGTATTGCACCTACTTCAACTTCGCTTCGGTCTGATTACGAAATTGTTCAGAAAGGATTGTAAAATATCACTTTGTGAGAAAGATATTGTTGTTATCTTTCGTGTTTTCTATCTCTCTCTTTCTCTTTCTTTCTCTCTCTTTTTCTCTCTCTCTCTCTCTTTCTCTTTTATCTTTTTTGACAGAGAGGGAAATTGAACGAGCAATGTCTTTTTTTTTATACCTTCACGTTCTGAAATCCGATGCGTTTCAATAACTCCGTACCGATCGTAATGAATTATAAAAAAAAACGAAATTCGATATTCGAACGGCTTTGATACAAAGCAATGGCTCAAACTTTTTAACTGAAGTCCGAGCTATTGGACGTAATTGCAATTTTTTTGCGAATACCTATTCGAGTTCATATTATACGAGATGAACTTTAGAAGAGACGAAGTAAATGTATTTTTATATATACATATACATATATATATATATATATATATATATATATATATATATATATAACAATAAATTATTAAGGATTAAAATGATTTTCGTATAACCCGGTGATTATGAAAGTTGCTTATAAAAAAAAAAAAAATTAGGAAAATATATTTCTTGTAAATTCGAATCATATCACATACGTAAAAAAAAAAAAAAAAAAAACAAAAAAAAACAAAAGAATTCAATTTCTTTTTCTCTTGCGTTTCTTTTTTTCTTTTTTTTTTTTTCTTCCTTCTCTTCTTCTTTTTTCTGTTTAGAATTTTTAATTCATATTACTTTCATAATTACTATAACACCCTTAATGAGACTTAAAAACGATTTAACGTCTCTCAACGTGAACGTTTAACGCTTAGCATGGTTTTTGTTCGCATACCAGCTGCTTAAGAGAAAAGTTCTTTTCTTCGGGAAGAAAAGTTAAACTTTTAAGTTTTTAAGGATATGCATGCCTCTGTTATTAGACTTACCTCTCTTGGAAGCGTGAAAACTGTCTTGCGGTTTTATCTGTTCAATCTGGGCACTGAGACGAGACTTGGGCAGGATGTCCCTGTTGGCGTTGATTTTTTCTACGGCGTAACGAAAGGCCACTTCCTGTTTGTCGTCGGACGAATGAAACAGCCCACCTGGGAAATCATACATCCATATTAAAGGTTTATACTTTTGACGAGGAATACCGAGTACTATATTCTTCGTCTTATTTCTACTTTCTTTATTTTCTCATAACCAACAACAAGTTATCCATCTGCGAATAAAATTTGTATTCACTTTTTCTCTTATATTTATATTATACGTTACATATATGTTTTGCCATTTTTTCCTCTTGTTCTAATAAAAAAAAAAAAGAAAAAAGAAAAAGAAAAAACAAAAAAGAAAGAAAGGACGAATTATCTATCTTTTTTTTATTTATTAATAATATTTGACTTTACGTAATATCTCGAATTTTGTTTTCTTTTTTTTTTTTTTTCTTTTTTTTTTTTTTCTTTCTTTTTGTTTTCCCCCAAGGTTTATTAACTCTTCAATTATTTTGTACCTTTATATGATATATTAAAATATTAAATGGCAAATTAATAATCGAATGATAATCATAAAATTCGATAAATCGGAATTATATCGAAGTACTGAAACATTAATGAGAAAGAGAACGTTTGTTAAATCTATTGACCTTTCTACTACAGAATCATCGAGAGTTAGCTCGATATGGAAGTCAAGTATTCGCTAAGTGTCCACTAGAACGATGCTATAGGTGACCTAGTTTTTAAAATTTTTACTATTGGACTCAGTAGTTTCTCTCTCTCTCTCTCTCTCTCTCTCTCTCTCTCTCTTTCTTTTCATTTCTCTCTTGGACGTAAAGGATGATCGCTGAGGACTAACGATTGAAAGGAAAGCAAGAAAGTTAGCGAAGTTAAGTGTAAAAATTCCTGACAAAGCGTTTTCTTACTTCCGAGTAAACTTGAAATTATTTCGACGATGACGAGATAAGACAACGTGCTCTTTCAATGTCGGGAAGGGAAGATACGCCTCGACATTAAATTTCGTGGATTCGAGCCGAGCGACGCCATAAATTGATTTTAATCTCGTGTACGTCATAAAGTAACTGTGAGCGAGAGCAGCTGTGCCAGCTCTCGACCCCATACGATTTATAGAATACGCGCGATAGATAGCTACCTACCTGGTCTCTCTATGTCTGTCTCCCCTCCCCCACTTCTCTCTCTCTCTCTCTCTCTCTCTCGCTCTCTCGTTCTATTAATTAATTAATTTCCATCGAGGTAGATAGCAACGAAATTGCAGTAATCAAGCTGACGGTAGAGGACTAACGTTGACGCTCTCGAATCTCGTTAGGTCAGCGACATCATAATTTACTAGAAAGTCTAACGAACGATAAGAAACAACGATCAATGTGATCGGACCAAAGTGATTGATCGTTTTCGAAAACGAACAAGAAATTTCTTTTAATTTTCTAATAATATAATTTTTCTTTTGGTGTCTGAAAATGAAATTAAATATTATATAACGCGGTGAAGCTTATATCATAGTTAGGAAACGTTATGTTATATTTTGTGGTATTAAAGAAATATAAATTTATGGTGTGACTAAGAAAATTAAATCAATAAAGTCAATGAAATGATCTTGATGATTTTTCACGTTAATCCGATGCCGAAGTTAATTCAGTATTTTTTTTTTTTTTTATTACTCTTTTATTATTATTATTATTATTATTATTATTTATTTATTTATTTTTTTTTATTTCTTTATAGTCGAAGAACTTTTCAATTGGATTCATCGTTTTCGAAACATATCAGCAATCACTTTCTTCTATCGAGAGGAACCCTCGAATTAATAAATCTTGAATATTCATTGATTTTTAATGAATTATTTTCTGCCAGTCGAGCGGTCATTCAGGCAGAACGTAACGTGACTTTCACAATGGTCCATTTCGCTTCGATCTCGGCTAACCTCGATTGTTCCTTTATCGTTACAACAAAATAGAAACGATATAAATGAATTTTGCTTCGATAGAACGAACATAGGAAAATAATTGTATGTTCTATTTCGAAAATATATTCATTAAGCATATTTAGGAAATAAATGTTAAATTATGTAAATTTATATTTCAAAGAAAGATCGAACAAATTGTTTCTATAGTACATTGGAAAAAGGAATAAAAAAAAAAAAGAAAAATCAATCGAAATTTGAATCTAATTCGTATATTTTCGATTAACAATAATTTATATCCGAGAGATAAAATTGACAATTTTTTGCTGTTGCATTTAATGCAATTAATTCGTCACGACGATTAACCTTTTTCGAACTTGTATACTTATTTATTCTTTTTTATTCCTTTTTACCTTCTTTCTTTTTTTTCTCTTTACACGCTGTTAAATTATCGAGAAACTCTTACTAGTACTATGGCTTTGTTCGATATACTCCTTCTCTACTTGAGGATGTAACAATGTGTAAAGCAAAGAAGAGAGAGAGAGAGAGATCAGGGCAAAAGAAAATGGAAACGATTACGAGAAAAGTTCGTGAACGATGTATAAAGAAACACTTTTAATCTGACGAGAGTATTAAATCCTTGCCTTTTTCACTTAAAAGATAAAGTTGAAGTACTATTACAAACAGACATACACAAATATATATATATATATATATATATATATATATATATATATATATATACACAGATACATATGAAAGTTAATTTTCTTAAATGAGTATAAATTATCTGATTCTTTTAGTCATAAATTTTATAAATAATCTAATGGGTGTTAGTTAATAGCCTTAGAAATGTTTCTTCATAATTTTAGAATTTAGAAAATTAATGATCAAGCTTGATGAAAATAATGGATCTTTTTTTCTATTCTCTTTTTTTTCTTCTTTTTTTTTTTTTTTTTTTTTTTTTTTTTAAGAAAATTTATAAGAAGATAATCAGTGATGAATAAATTCACGTTTCATAATTTGACCGGGAGAACTTTTAGGACTATCGATAAGGTATACAAAGAATGGAAGCATCCTTTTTCCTTAAAGCTCGAGGGAATTTAGAAAGATACTTACCTATCCTAATGATATCAGGAAGAGCCGCGGCATGGGCGGCGAGGAGCGCCAGTAGGAGCCACCTCGCAGCCATTTCCGGTTCCGGTTCGCCCCACCGTCTCTCTTCTCTCTTCCACCCTTGTAACAACTGCTACCACCCTCTTCTATCTTTACTCTTCTCCTTTTCTTCCTCCACCTCCTCTTCCTCCTCTTTCTTTTTCTCTTCCTTCAACGACTATCCTTCTCGTCTTCTTCTCCAGCTTCTCGTGACTCGCTCGAAGAAATTCACGCCGCTGGAAAACAAGATGGGGGTGGCGAGTTCATTAAAATGCACGCCGCAAAACTTCACATCCGCTCTGAATATCTCTTCTCTTTTTTCTCTCTTTTTTTCTCTCTATCTTTTACGTTTCAGCCAAGAATCGTCTCATCTGATGGCGCCACAACAAGACATCTTGATCGACGTCTCTCTTTCTTGTCTCGTGATTTAGAAAAAGAGATAGACAGATAGATAGATAGATAGAGAAGATAGATAGAGAGAGAGAGAGAGAGAGAGAGAGAGAGAGAGAAATGAAAAGTTCGGAAAAAAGAAATAAACAACGAAGATCGACGTAAATGAACGAGTAAAATGCCAATGGTTTTTTTCATCGTTATCATTGAAAAGATATTGTAATGTAATTGCATCATTCATTAAACGAATTTGTTCTTTTACACGTTAAGTCTGTCGAACGAGATTTTCATACCGTATACATTAATATTTAATTAACTATGTAATTTGCATTAATATTAGCCTTCCTTCGATCTTGATGGAAGCTTTTAAATTGCTCCTCGATCAAATGATTCTTTTTTTTGTAATTAAAAACTCATTTAAAAACTTTTCGATATTATACTAGATATAGATATTTTTATTTAATTTTTCATTAATATATTCTTCGTGATTTATAATCGAAATATTGTTAAAATTATTAGGAAAAAGAAAAAAGAATAATGACTATTTTATGCTATTCTATGTTATGTCCTTTTTCTACAAGAAAATTCTTTATAACTTTCATCGTACGTTTTTTACTTATAGAACGAATACTTTCACTTTTCGGAACTTTACTCGAGGGGAAAGTACAAAACAATTTTTGGTTTGAAGGTTAAGGCAAGTGCAAGCACGATCTCCTGATAATGAGTCGTTGGAATGAAAGCTTTCAGGCGATCATTAGGAGGGTAACGTTGAAGTAATTGTGAGCTCGAGCACCGCTCGTTTAACCCTTCGACGCTCTTGTTCTCTCCTTTCTTCGTACTAACCCTGATCATGAATAGGTGTTTGTATATGTGTGTATTTTATGCTCTATGTATAGTACAATACAAGTTCTACCCGACTTTCGTGTAGCGTCACTTGACACTTTAATTACGCTATTATCGATAACCAGACTTGTTATATAATAAAAATACAAAAAGAAGAAAATATGATAGATACTTAAGTCATCACATTGATTTTATTTCATTTTTAAGATATTAATATGATTTAAATGATATTCGCTTTAAATATTATTTTAAACAATGTGATTATAAACAATAATAATAAAAAAAAAAAAAAAAAAAGAAATAATGAATTAAAAGTCTTTGTAGAATATTTATATGAAAAAGGAAATATAACTGAGTCTGATCTTTTTATGATTTTTCATTTCTCTTTTAACGTATGTAAACCTGCAACACGTTGCCACAATAACCCGACGTATACAATACGTTGCTTCATGTGCAACGGAAAGATAGGTAGAAAGAAGGAATGAAGAAATTACAGTAGAAAAAGCCGAGGGCGGTTTTGGGATGGAAAACGTGTGTAGATATAAAAAAAAAAAAAAAAAAAAAAAAAAGAAAAAGGAAAAAAAAAGTAAGACATGCGGTAAATAATGTCTGAAATATATGATAGGGTGAGTTTAGACTTTATTTCGTTGTACTGCGTGTACTCTGAATAATGCATGAAATTGTTATTTCGACATTTTATTTATTTATTTATTTATTTATTTATTTTGTTTTCGTTAAGCTAAAAGTAAATATTTCGTTAAAAGTAATCTACGATATTACGTTTGATTTGCTTTCTTGTAATGATTAATTTTTCTTGAATGTTTCATGGATCGTCAACTCGATTATTTCTTTCAGATGAATGAAAGAATCTATTTCTTTTTTTTTTTCTTTCTTTTTTTTTCTTTTTTTTGTTGAATATTATCCACGACTTCGAAATGAAAATAAAAAAAAAAAAAAAAAAAAAAAAATTAAGATTTAAATTGAACGATCACAATACTTATGCATATCTGTTGTGTATACAAGAGTACATGTGTACGTACATACATCGAATATATATATAACTTTTTAATGTGCTCTTTCTTCGTTATAGATATACATATGTATAAAGAGTACATTTTGAAAAATGAAGTACCTCTCAAGCTCTGAATAGATACGTAGTAAATCGAATCAATTGATTAACGGACTCATAAGTGTAACGTATTCGTAAGAAACATTGATTAATTTCTTACTTTCCATTTAAATCTATGTGTTCGATCGTTCTAAATCAATGGAAAGAGGTGAAGAATATAAATCTTGAATGAAAATAGTCGATAACGAGTTCAATTTCTTTCAAATGTACGAATTTTCCTTTATTCCATTTTTCCTTACTACTCAATATTTTCATGCATGAACATCGTTATAGGATTCATCCTTTTCGTGTCTCCTTTTCATCGCTATCATTTTCGTGTGTGACCAACGTGAAAAGCGAAGTATATATATATATATACACATACACACGCACACACACACGTACATACACTTCGTTCTTCTCTTCCCTTTATCGTTGATATAAACACACATACATATCAGTGAATTTCCGATGTATCGAGAAGCTTCCGTAGCACGAAGATATATATCTATGTACGTGCATATATACATCACGTGTTACATTTCGCCAATACTATGATCCTAATGCTTTAGCTAGTGATAATATCGACTTGGCATCCACTTCCTCCTCACATACAATCTCCATTAGGATCTTCACGGAGATACGAGGTGATCTTCTAACATGCGTATGTGTGCATTCAATACATTAAGCAATCCATCGTTATCATCTTAAGGACATATATATATATATATATATATATATATATATATATATAATCATTGTTGTAAGTGTTTGTTAATTTATTAATAATTATTATGTGTTATCAAATAAATTCATTTTTACTATCGCGAGAATAGTATGCCTCTATAACAATAATCTAGACACTAACTAAACTTTTATTAACGCGAAAGAATAAGGATATAAAATTATATATAACGTTGATGTTATAAAAATAAGGATTTAACATTTTGGAGAGCTTAATGAAATAGGGGTGGGGAGAGGGAAAGGAAATAAAAATAGATGGTAGGATGGAGATGCAAACAGAGGAAAAAGACAGAGATAAAATGAGAAAGACGAGATCAGGAAGAGAAAGAGAGAGAGAGAGAGAGAGAAAGAGAGAGAGAGAGAGAGAGAGAGAGAGAAAGAGAGAGAGAGAGAGAGAGAGAGAGAGAAAGAAATGAAAGAAGATGAGGAAAAGGAAATGGTTAGCTTTGGTGTGTATCTATCTGTGTGTATGTATGTGTGTGTGTGTGTGTGTATGAAAGAGAAAGAGAGAGAGAGAAAGAGAGAGAGAGAGAGAGAGAGAGAGAGAGAGAAGAGGAAAACGGCGCCGCTACGGTATGCGAACTGAATTTTAATGAATCTCTTTTCTCGCCGCTAAGCTTGGCGATTCTCCGCATCTCCCTTTCTTACTTCTCTCATTCCACCTTTCCCTTCGACCCCTTCAACCCCTACTAACTTTATTTTACTATGGCTCCATATCCAAGTAAGGTGCGAGTGCGTGAAATTCTTCCGAAAAGACGAATCGTTCCTCTCGATTCTTTTTTTCTCTTTTTATCTCTCTCTCTCTCTCTCTCTCTTTCATTTCTCTCACGATTTGCATATCATGACCCTGTTTCAGAACACCCACAGATATCTAACGAATCCTTTCTCGAGCCGATCTCTTCTCCGAGAATAAATAATATGATTAGATTCTTCAATTTACATAGATACCTGCTTTTTTTCTGCAGATGTTTTACGAGAATGCAGAGAAAATCGGATGTAGAAAGAATGAGAGAGAGAGAGAGAGAGAGAGAGAGAGAAAGAGAGAGGAGAGAGGGAGAGAGAGAGATAGAGAGAGAGAGAGAGAAAGAATTTCAATTCCCCTTGGCAATGTTAGATTAGAAAAAGGCAGATTAAGAAAATATGCTTTTCTTCGTTTTCTTTTTTTATTTTTCTTTCATTTCTCCAAATCATAATAGATTGAATAAGTAAAGAGAAAATATTCAGTTCGTTAAAAAGTATTTTTAACTCGTAATAACGGTAGAAAATGATAACAAATTAAAGGTAAGTTAGTAAAATATGAGGAGGAATGGATTGGACAGAGAAAGAGAGAGAGAACAAAAAGAGAGAAAAAGGGAACAAAGAGAGAAAAATGAACAGGGAAGAAACGAATAAAAAAATCAGGATGGTGTCTTCTAACTATAACAAAAAGAAAATGAAATTCTCCGGAAAATGTGATTTCCTTTAGAAAAGGGGAGAGTAGCTCTCGATAATTCAGATTGCACCGATTCCATTCTGTTCCCTCTCACGGAACACGTATTCATTCCCCCGGATATTCTTCTCTCTCTCTCTCTCTCTCTCTCTCTCTCTTGAAAAAAAAGAAAAAAAAAAAGGAAAAAAAAAAAAAGAAAAGGGGGAAAATTTTTTCAGCTACGAACGATATACTCTCCTTAGTATAACAACTCTGTTTTCATGCCCTTTCTCCTCTTTTTCTCCTTCTGTTCCTCCACCTCTTCCTCCTTCTCCTCCTTTTGCTGCTGTTCCTCCTTCTACTTCTACTTCTACTCTTACTTTTATTCCTTCGATGTTCTCCCTTCGTGTTTCTCATGAAAAGAGACACGATTCTCTCTTATTTCCGTTTATAAGAGTAAAAAGGGATGGATGAAGGGAAAGGCTAGACTCTGGAAAGGAAAGAGTAAGCCTCTTCACTTTCCTACTCGTAAAGCATGCGTAAGTACTCGCTTTTAAAGGTGGCATTCATGTGAGTCCAAAAGTATATGTGTGTGTGTGTGTGTGTGTGTATGTATGTATATTGTATATACATATACTCGAATAACAGCATTCGTAACATTTTCCACTCCGCTCTTTGCCCTTTTCTTTTCTCGAACCCTCGTTTACGTCTCTACGTTACGTTTTCGCAACTCAATGACTTCTTCGTTTTCTTTTTCTTTTTCTTTTTACATCTCTCCGCCTTTTCCTTATTCCTACGAAACGACGAAACGAACACGTTTTTCAAAAACGTAGTCCAAGAAACAACGTCCAATATTTTTCAAAGAACCAATCGACCCAAACTGTAAACCTACAAAATTGTACATTTGAGAGGAGGTACTATACGTACCTTTACCGCGACATGACTTTTTCCCCCCTGAATTTATTCGAACAATCGAAAGATTTCCCTGTTTCTCTCTTCCTTTTTCTCTCTTTTCTCTCTCTCTCTCTCTCTCTCTCTCTCTCTCTCTCTCTCTCTCTCTCTCTCTCTGTAGTGCCAACTGAAGTCAAACGAAAGGAATAAAAATTTTCTCAAGAAGAATAGAAAACAGAAGTGATACTTTTTCTTTTTTTTTTCTTCTCTTTCTTTTTTTTTCTTTTTTTTTTTTCTTTTTTCATTATTATATGTTAAGATTCAAATTTATTAATAATTTCTATCGTCAATGTGTTAAAAGTTTAATTTACATCAATGGGGCAAGTATCGGTACCTTTTTTTTTTTTTTTTCTTTTTTTTTTGATTAATCAATTTGATTTGAAATAATGTAATATATTCCAGAGATTGATGAACTAATAATAATTTTTTTCTCATCAACAAGTAATCAAACTTTTCAATTAATTACGCCGAAAATATTACAAAATTTTTATCAGTAACAATGAGCAAATACTATTGTTCCTTTTTATTATTTTTTTTTTTTTTTTTTTTTTTTTTTTTTTTTTTTTTTTTTTTTTTTAATCAATTACCAACTCAATCAATTGTTTTAAATCAATTTATAAATTTACGGAAAAAAAAAAAATTAAACCATAACTGTTGAGATCATTCTTTGACGAAGACTGACAAGTCGTAATTTTTTTTCTTTCTTCTTTTTTTTGTTTATTTTTTTTTTTTTCTTTTTTTGCTTCTTTTCTTTTTTAGTTTTGTTTTTATTAACCTGACGATGAAATTTGAAATAAAAATTGATCGATAAAATAAACCGAGAATATTGAGAGATACTTTTTGAAGGCAGAGAGAACGACAAGTTCTATTTTCTTTCTATCAACCAGACGATGTCGTTCAAAGTTAAGTAAAAGACGACGCAAAGGGTCCCTGACAGCGAATCGGAGATTTCGCAAGGGAGCTAGATCGTAATGGCATCGCGAAAAACGTTCGATGGCTTGGCTATCTGTGATGGTTACACATGTGTGTACAAAGCTGTTCGTATTTTTCGATGCCATCTACTTCACCTTTTCTGTCCTTTCCTTCCCTTTCTCTTTCTCTCTCTCTCTGTCCTTCTCTCTCTCTCTCTTTTTTTTTCTCTTTCTCCCTTTCCTTTTTGAGTTGCATTTTCTCTTTCGTGTTCCGTCTCTAGAGCAAACTTGTAGCAGTCGACGACATGGCTGCGATAATCCCTCCTATAGTCATTCAGCAACGAGCTGCGACGACGGAAGGCGCCTTAGGGAAATAGGGTGGACTTGATATATATATATATATATATATATATATATATGTATGTATAACGAATGAAAGGAAGTGGACAGGATCGAGAAGAGAGCACTGCATATATACAATCATCGCCCATTGTTAATATCTGGCTCTTCGAATTCTATTTTCACGCCATCTAATCACCTTCCATTATATCTTAACTATCGTATTATACTTGGATAATACTATACGATTAATTATATTTCTTCGTGAAAGATCTTAAATGATAGAAAATATAAAATATACGCGATGATTTGGAATATGCACGTTTAACATTAGAATTTCAATGACGCTTGTTTATTTTATAGATTTGTCAAAATTTGTATGTTAATTTCTTATAGAAATTAATACATCAATGATAGAGAATTTTGAAAAGAATCTTAGAATTGGATTAAAACTTGATGATATCTTTTAGAACATTACGTTGAACTTATCTTAATAAGCGAAAATAATGAAGCTCGAACGCAAGATTATTCTTATAAAAAGATCGTTAATTTTCACGTCGTTAATTATACATATATATATATATATATATATATATATATATAAAAGAAAAGAAACGTAGTTGGTTTTATGGGAAAGTTTAAGAACCGAAAGATATTTTATTCGAGGGTGACACAAAAAAAGTAAACGCGCAGTGAAGATGAGCGAACATAATGAACGTAAGCGTATTAAGGTCGAGCGAATTAAAAGACGAGTCTCAGACCTTAAGACTAACGACGAACGGTAAGAAGAGCGTTCTATTATACGTGAGCGATTCGCGGTCGCATTAACTAAGACAAGCAAAGAATGAATATAACGTGGACGGAGCAGCTGGATCGAGTACCGGTGAATCAGCGATTTGCTTTCTGTAAGTCAGCACGGACAGGTCAATTCGAAGTGATGATAAGTGAGACTCGCGTTAATAGACTCGGCCGAATTTACGTCATCGAAAATTCGATTTGATTCGATTCGATTCGATTCGATACGATACGATTCGATCAGATTCGAAGGGATAGGTTGCAGTGGGCAAGCTGCACTTTGAAAAATTTCCATTATTTGCATTGCCGGTGAAAGGAAGATGGAACATCGAGTAGGGAAGCTTTTTCAACGCGATAAAATCGAGGGGAAGAAAAATTTGCATTGATTATCGAACGAGGCCAGACTAAAAGCACGTCGTTTCTCGATAGAGAATGATCACGAGAGTATCAGCTGTATAAAGAAAGAAAGAGTAGAGAACGTTACTCGAAAGTCCTTCTTTTAAGTTTCATTCTCACAATGAGGAGAGATCGTTAGGTAGAGTCTCTCATTCTCTGATATCCAATAATGATAACGATGGATTCTTTGTAATCACACGGAATTGTATGACTCGTGTTCGGTGTTCCAGAAATTTATTACCCGACTAGAGATATCCATCTTGTGTAAAGTATCCATCTTGTGTAAAGCTCAAAGGGATACGAGAAAATCTCAGAGTCAAATAAATTTACCAAGGCTTTCTTTTAATTCGCTCTTGTTGAAAAAAAGATAAAGAAAGAGAGAGAGGGCGGGGGGGGGGGAGAGAAAGATAAAATGATACTATCGAACATTGAGAGATTCCAATTTTCTAGACTGATAGGCGACATTGGATGTAATCAGTTGAGGTTGCCATTAGTAAGAATATCAGAGCTTTCGATCGGCTGATACACGTTCCGGAAACAATTACGTGGATCAACAAGCTCGTATCCCATACTCCTCCTATTGCACGTAGAGATTTCAGTTTGCGCGTCAGCGGCAAACGGTTTAGGGATTTGCAGGATTCGCTGGCGTGCATTTGCTTAATCCTTACCTGTCACCAACCGAATGCTCGACTTTAATACTCTGTGTTTTGTTAAGAACGAAATGCTCGATATATAGATTTTACTTTTGGATATTTTAAATAAAAAAGATCTGTAATTTATCTATTATTTAAAAATAATATTTCTGTTAGATATTACCAATGGAATTTATCTCCTTATATATTACTTTTTTAATTCGTATTTTTTCGTTTCCCTTTTTTTTCTTTTTTCTTTTCTTTTTTCTTTTTTTCTTTTTTTTTTCCATCATTTACGAATAATACAGGCATTAGGAAATAATTGAGCATGAAATAATAATATGTATTATCTTCAATCATTTCGAAACGTCATTTTCGTTAATCAAACATTCGTGATACGTTAATGATCGTATTTAACGATTGCGCTATCAAATTTTCAATGAATATACGGTTACAAATATGATACATTTCACAACGAACTTACGCAATATATTCCGAAAATTTCATTGGA
>NC_140824.1:3240000-3242500 GCF_050613455.1 Vespa mandarinia
AACTCAGGTGAAATTCGTATTTTCGTCGCGTTATGTATCGTTCGGTGTATTATGATATCACAATATTTCTTCGACTTTCGCGTCTGTAACGGCAAACCGCAACGGCACTGAAGGATCCACTGCATCGAGAAATTCTATTTCGCGATGATTTGTATCCCGAAGCGTTATTCGAGAGGCATGCATTCACCATATCTAGTCGTATGAAACGTATACGTTTCCCGATTTATTTCCTAGACTCTGTATTTACAAGACCTAGGATATATATATATATATTTATATATATATTTAAATAAATGTATGTATATACATATATGTCTATGTATTATACAGGATACGGGCACATTTAAAGAGGGATCATCCCTCAATATTTCTGACAAGTTTGAAAATAGGGGGGAGGAAAAAGAAAAGAAAGAAAATAATTTAAGTAAAAGTCGTTTGTTAGACGGGGAACGACGATTTATACAAATTTTCGTTTATATTTGTCTAACGTAAATATTTGATTAATATAAAAAGGGAGAAGGGGTGAAAAAAAAATTAATGTTTCATCGATTTTTCTACTATAATGCGAAATCCTTCGTTCGTCCATCGTGATAGAACCAAAGAAAAAAAAAAAAAAGAAAAAGAAAAAAAAAAGAAAAGAAAAAAAGAAATCAAGAAAATCAATTTGAAATTTCGATCATTACTATGGTATGAAATTTCAATATCGTTAATCAAAACGTTAATCAAAAGTCAAGATTACGAGAAGAGGATTACAAACGTCCACGATTTCAATATTACCAGGTCGAGAGATCGATCGTGGCAACGACTTCGAAGTTTCCGCGCATGGTTTGAACCTCTCGCGTGCAAAAGGTGCACGTTAATTAATGTCTAGTTGAATCAACTTTTTTAGAATTCGAGTACGAGCTTCTCGTTCGGGTTTTCAGTATAACAACCCAACGACGTCGTACCTTAGCCTACGGGACCTGAATCGATCTCGTTACGAATCTTTCCCCAAGTATTTTTTTTTCATTAGTATTACTACCACCAACCATCATTACCATAACCATCACTAAAATTTTTACTGGATGATATTACACATTGGATATATTTAAAGGTAGATTTTAAAGAAATCTTGTATTTCGCAATGAAAACTGTCGTGATAATCGAATTTTAATTAAACTTCCTTGAATTTAAATAGAGTCGAAAAAGAGAAATACAGGTTCTGATTAATATAAAAGTGTTAATACGTACGTAATATAAAAAGAAAAATTCTAATATTCGACTGAGTATTATAAAAAAAAAAAAAAGGAAAAGGAAAAAAGAAGAAAAAAAAAAAAAGAACAAAGAAAAATAAAATAAGTAATACTTCAGGATCTTCTTTATAATAAATACGTACGATTAACAACGTCAAATAATATTCATATAAATCTAAATTATAATTGTTGTATGATAAAAACTAGAAACGTTTGTCATTATGAAACTATATATTTTCAGTCTTTTCGTCTAAGTATGTGTACCGATAATTTAGCCAGTAATTTAACGTGAAACTTTAGACGACGATAAAACTTGAAACTCCTTTCCCGTGTGTGTTCCTGAGTCATAAAGATAAAAAGAGTCTGACAATTATCGTTGAACGATGCGATGGTATATAGTTTCGTATATACACACACACACACACTCACTCACACATACAGACGGATATAGAGTTAAGTACTATACAGGTACGTTTTCGCGTGAAAATGCATCAGATGTATTAAGGGGAACGGGGTATGTGCATTTCACAGGATAGTTTTCATCCCCTTGAAGAAGTGTATTTTATAACGGCTTAAATACACTTGAATCATCGCACGTTTCTTAAAATCCTCGAGTGGCCGAGTTTCGGACGGGTATATAAACGTGGCACCATTGTGATATACGTCCCCTCTATCTTTCTATTCTACTTCCTTTTCCAGTTTCCTTCTATTCTGAGCATTCGTTTTCTATCCACTTATCCTTATATTCATTCTGTTCCAGTTGGTTGCTTAAATTTGTAGAATTGTAGTTCACGATCGAGAAAACACATAGAAAGGATAGAAAGGAAGAAAGAAATAAAGAAAGAGAGAGAGAGCGAGAGATAGATAGATAGATAGACAGAGATAGACAGAGAGAGAGAAAGAGAGAGAGAGAGAGAGAGAGAGAGAGAGAGATAGAGAGAAAGAGAATTTTCAGTTTATCCTGAATCGTGCAAGTGTTAGAAAAAAAGAAAAGAAAGGAAAAGAAAAAAAGAAGAATCACTCGACTTTCTTGTCTCAAGTATTTTCAGTGAAATTAAGCTGAGTGGCCTAACTCCTTACGAGATAGTCACTTGGGTGCTTTTCCACAAGAGCCAAAGACTCTCTCCCTGATTTCTTCGTGAAAATCTTATTTATATGTGACACGCGGTGTTACTTACTTTACCAGCAGGGGTTCATGCAATTATGCAAGCCCGTTACTACGTGTAAAACAACTGTACGTGTACTGTGTCCTCTTATTAAAAAAAATG
>NC_140824.1:3247500-3250000 GCF_050613455.1 Vespa mandarinia
CATATTACATCGAAACGATCATCGTATCTACGTGTTTTCACTAATATCGAAAATAATTTTCCTACCTCTTAATATCCTTTCATTTTCATAGGAAAAATTTATCGGTAAAACCGCAGAGATATTCGATTATTTCATCAAAGAAAGAATCGATTTTATTAGAGAGAATTAAAAAAATCATTCGTTCTTCCCTCCATCCCCACTCCTTTCTCTGTCTCTCTCTCTCTCTCTCTCTCTCTCTCTCTTTATCTTTCCTTTGTTCTTACTTACTTTCCCTCTTATTTCTGTTAAAAGGAGAGAGAAAGCAATCGCATTTCTCGCCTGAAATATCCGCGATTCAATTATGGATAACGTTTTGTCACGGTTCGTGGAAAGTCGAGAGCGATAAAGATAGGGAGATAAAGAGAGAGAGAGAGAGAGAGAGAGAGAGAGAGAGAGAGAGAGACAGAGAGAGATAGAGACAGTGTGAACTAAAATGGCACGTTTCTTCATCCTCGTCGTCAGATCAACGTCCAGAACACGTGCGACTTTCTACGGTGGAACGAACTCAACTGACTTTTACAGTTTTACCCTTTCTAGTTTTATCTCTCTCTCTCTTTCTTTTTTTTTCTTTTTTTTTTTTGTCTTGATATCGATATTCGATATATATCCGGTCTCGTACAAATTGCCTCACAACAAAGTAAATATATAATTCTCAACGATGTTTATTTCGTGAAAAATCGTAGCCGGGAGTATTCGCCGGTTTCTAAATTGGATCGTTAGGAAATAAATAGAGATAAAAAGTATTTATTGCTGTTAAAGAGTTAGCCTGTAAGTTCAAAGTATTAAACGTATTGGTTACGTGTAGATAAAATAAATATTGTGTAGATCGAGTACATTCTACAGGTAACAGCAAAGATAAATGAATTATAATATATATATATTTAGATTTTAATTTTTCATTACGATTAAAAAAAGAAAAAAAAAAAGGAAAAAAAAAAGAAAAAAAAACAGAAATATTTAGAAACGTTCTTACGTGTAAAAATAAATTAGATTCAGTCGTATTAAGTCGCCTTTAGTCATTAAGTAACACACATGTAAATACATATAGATATGCTCAGATTCGTAATACCCATACTAAAGCTTATAACTGCAAATTCCGGAGACTAGGCACGGCCTCAAATTTGCATTTCATTAAAGATCTCTTGGCAGTGCAACGATGCATTCGAATAGCTTCCCTCGTATCGACGTACCTTTAACCGAACACCCGCAAGGGGAATGTCTTAGTCGCTTGTATACCGAAGTAATTAAAAGTTCATCGAATAATGAGAACGTGATTTTGAAATGGATACGACATCGTTACGCTGACTATAAGAGGATTATAAGAAATGGCGGACGCTTAGTTATGCGTCCACAGTACGAATCTAACTTTTAATGAATTCCTTTGTCGAAAAAAAAAAAAAAATAAAAAAATAAAAAAATAAAGAAATAAAAAGAAAAAAGAATCAAATGCACGGTTCGTTTCTTAAATACCATGAGAAACATTTGACCTTATTTTTTTCGATATTATTCTGTCCGTAAAATCAATTTACGATTATTTATTTGTCTATTCATGAGAAAATACGAAGATACGTAATTATTTTTCTTAAAAAAGAAAAAGCGATTGAAGCTTTACGATTACTATGTTTCAAATGTTCTTAAATAAAATTTAAAATTGAATTGTTTTTAAATTAAAAAAAAAAAAATGCTTTTCCTTCTTTCTCTCTCTCTCTCTCTGTCTCTCTTTCTCTCTCTCCTTCTTTTTCTCTCTTTATTCGCCTCTCTTAAAAAAGACAGACTCCTTTTGTGTTCATCGAAGCTCGATTTCCCCCGACGCCGCCCCACTTCTATGGCCACTCTAGGACTCCGTTAATCCGGTAGACAAGAAATCATTCGCAGACGCCTTTTTATAGAGCACAATTTTACCTAACCCTTTTCTGTGCCAACTTTATTGCCCAGCATTGTCCGACGTTCCGTAGTACGCCGACTCGTATAAATGTCTTCCTGCATTCCACTTCACCCATCGCGCCATTAATATCGCGTCCGGACTTCTTTTTCTCTGAGGCCATCCACCCTCCAACACAGCATCCTAAACCCACTCCAAAACGTTCCCACTTTTGCGTGTAGGAGTCGCGAAGTAACGACCCGTGCGACCTACTTCGAGAAAGCCGACTCTCGTTTCGAGCCCACCCCATCTCATCCCAACCTCCATCCTATCCCATCCCCATGCCAAACGACGGCACATCGATTCGACGTGAAATAAAGATGGGTATCCCTTCGAAGACACCCTAAAACCCGAATACCAGCACGATTTCTTCAACTACATCGTAATAATTAAAGAGGATTCGCGAATGGGATTGCTTCCGAATTTCTTATTAGCAAGAATTTTTATTCGGGACGAAAATGTGATAAATTTTATTCCTAACACATACACACACACACACACACACACACACACACACACACATATATATATATTTAAAAT
>NC_140824.1:3252500-3265000 GCF_050613455.1 Vespa mandarinia
TTCCCAACCATCATCTCACCCCCTTTCTATTCTTCGTATTTTGATTTAAAAACTCGGTCTAACCCATATGTTATTTTTCTTTTTTTTTTTCTTTTCTTTTTACATACACGCACACACGCACACATACCTACACACACACACACACGTACACACACACACACACACACACATGTATGTACGTATACGCATATGTGTACGAATTTCCTTATATTTCACTACGTGGAAGTACACTCGAGCTGTGGCTTCGAGTTTGCAGTTGGTAGTTGGAAGGAAATAGGGGAGAGGGTAGATGGGTTTATTCCGGGCCACGCATAAATATTGAAGCCAAGCGGAATGAAGATGCTCGCTCGAGCGTACGAATATGCGAGACTCATCTCGGCGTGGCTTCTACCACCCTTGCCACGTTTCGTGTTTTTCGTGCGGGTCAAAATTCAAGTCGAAAATACAATCCTCGGGTATACTACCTATTTTTCGGCCGACTGCTTTTTCCATTTTCCTTTTTCTCTTTTTATTTTATTTTATTTTATTTTATTTTTTCTTTTTTTCTTTTTTTTTTTTTTTTTTTTTTTCTTTCCTCTTCTCTTTTTCTCTCTTTCGGCCGAATGATTTTTCGCAGAGAACCACGAGCAAAACGCGTGTTCGTGCCCGAACGGTCTCCCATAAAGGTTTTTGTAATTTTCCAATAAAATGAGAAAGAAAGGAAGAAAGAATAGTCGAATACTTCTTCGTATAATCGTGAATATAATCCGATTTTACCTTTTACAATTTTTCGGGCACATTAGCTTTCACTTTTCTTTCTTTCTTACTTTCTTTCTGTCATTTCTTCTCTTTTTGCTTCTTTCCTTTCTTCTTTATATTAACATGAAATCACTTTTTCCCGTATTTTAAATCATAAATTTATATATTTATTAATAGAGATTATGTCGATATTATAAATAATTTATTAAGCATTCTTTTGCTCGATTTTTCTTTTTCTTATTCTTTTTTTTTTTTTTTTTTTTTTCTTTTCTCATTTACAATCGAAATCGTAGTAATTTGTTAACGATGTTATCAAGTTTTATCAGAGGATAATGTCATTCGTTTGTTCAGTTTTATAAATATTTTTTATCATAACGGTGCATCATCAAAATCCATTGAACTAAATTTCCCGAGAAATTAATCAAACAATTTAGATCTCTGGTACCATTGTTTGAAACCGCTTGACCATTATGTCAAAACGTTGTAAGTTTAGAAAGAGAGAGAAGGAAAGAGAGAAAGGGTGAGAGAGAAAGGGAAGAGCGTTTATACGCTCGGTGATTTGCTCGCTTGTCGGTCTAGGATTTCAAAGTTGGCGACCAGCCAGAAGCTCCACGAGCTCTAACCATCCCGGTACTTTAACCCTCTCGCTCTAGAATTCATGAGGCTCTATATACTTCTATAGAGCCATCTAAAAAGGTGACAAACGTTATTTCTACACTAATCCTCGTTTCATCCCTATTAAAAATATTAACTTTACGAACCATTTCTTTCTTTTTTCTTTTTTCTTTTTTTTTCTTTTTTTTTTCGCGAAACAAAAACGAATGAATAAAAAAAAAGAACCTTATCGAAATCTAAATCATTCGAACGCTGACTTTACGCTCCTTCGTTTATTTATTTTCGACATTTATCAAATCGAAAAATTAAAAGTATATAAACCGATCGAAATGGAATATTTTGTACATACAATTTAGATAAATACGATCGATATAATTTTAACGTTAGATTTTACATCGAAATAGAAAATCCCTTGTTTTTTTTATCAATAATTTTATAAAAAAAAACAAATTGTAATTTATATTTACAATGTCAGTTCGTATCTAAATACTATGTAAATCATTGAAGGATAAAAAAACTCATAGAGTAGTACGTCGTTCCATTAAACGAACATATTGTTTGTCGTATAGAAAAAAAGTTGAATGAATATAAAAAAAAAAAAAAAGAAAGAAAAAAAAAGAAAAAAAAAAGAAGAAAAAAAAAGAGAACGAACAATTGAAGAAGAAACGTAATTCAATCGTATTAATTTTAGCATAGCAATTGCTTAATTCGATCGAAGGCGATCTAATCAAAAGCCAAGCAATTAACGTAAACAGTGCAGATGGAGGGTACTAAATCAGATCAGGCGTGAGGTAATGCGTCATTGAGCATTGAACTGCGTGCATCAATTCGGCGCGTTCAGCGAAACCGTTTCCACGATGAAGGACGTCCTCGAAACGTTAGCTGTACATCCTCCCCCTTCCCCTTCCCGCTCCTCCTCCTTCTTTCCTTCCCCCCATTCCCCGATGGTTGCGTGTGCAATTTAATCACGTATTTTACATCGACCGGAAGGGGTAAATGAAATTCCACAGTAAAGAACGTACATGCGCGAGTGAACATTCAGATAGACACCTATATACATAGATAAATACGTACTATGTACATACACACACACACACACACACATATATATATATATGTATGTATGTATATATCTATGTATGTATGTAGATATATACAGAGAAGGTTGATATTCCATTGAAAAGGATACTTGTTGTACGTAAGATACGTACAAGCTCATATATATGTACGAGAAATATGTATATATGTATGTATGGATGTGTAAGAAGTACAGAGAAAGAGAAAAAGAAAGAGAGAGAGAGAGAGAGAGAGAACGTTTACAAGCTCGAGCTTATTTTGTTACAACATCAGCCTGAAATTACTTTGCCGACATATTGCAATGGGTGTGATCTTCTGCCCCTTCGATTGGAAGAGGCTGGATTACTCTCGAAGAATTTTCCTTCCTTCTTCAAAGATTGGATCCTCTTTTCCTTTCCCATCTCTTTCTCTCTCTCTCTCTCTCTCATTCTTTCTCTCTCTCTGTCCGTCTTTTTCTCTCTTTCTCTGTACCTATCTGTCCTTTTCTCTCTTTCTCTTTTTTTCGTTTCTTTTCATTCTGTCCCTTTTTCTTGTAGCAGAGATATGTCATTTGGGGAAAGAGAAAAGATACGAATGAATGGAACGATACCTTTTCAGAGATACCAAGAAGAAAGAATTTTTGTAAATCTCATTTAGATTTTAAATATCCATTTTACGTGTGATATGGCGTTATATATGGCATGGGATTTTTATTTTTAGAGGATCCCTGTCGTATGTTATTTATCAAAGATAACTATTTAAGAAACATTGAAACACGATAATCACGAATGAATATTTTCTTTTGATAAGCAAAGAATTGTATTTGTTTTATTCATTAAACGGAGAATAAAAAATATTAATGTAAATAAATCTATTGTGAAAGGTATCGTAACGAAAAATAAATACAAACAATGTATTATAATATAGATAATAATTATAGAATGAAAATAATAAAAATCAATATGAAATTAGAGTAATATTGAACGAAAACGAATAAATAATATCTATATTGCACTATTACGAATACAGACCAAAAAAGAAATATATATATATATATATATATATATATATATATATATAAAGAATCTTTGGTAAATATGTAGAAAAATGATCCATTCGGTAAGATTTTCGTATAAGCCGAGTTACGACTTAACCTACTTTTGGGTTAAGCCTTCGAAAGAAGAGAAAAGAGAATAAGGAAAGGAAGGACGAGAGAGAGAGAGAGAGAAGAAGAAGAAGAAGAAGAAGAAGGAGAGAGACGAGTCTGAGATAATTTATTGGACGAGCTCCAGTTTCTGGAAAAGACTCGAGGTTCCTGCTACGATTCCCGGATGTTCAGTTAGAACATGAGAACGCATCCTGTAAGCTCCTTTCTACGGATGCCGGATAGTAGAACGTTATCTGACCCGACTACCATTGAGACGATCTTTGTGAATAACGTGGCTCCTTCGTGGTTCGTAGATCCGATTTCGAAGGTCCCCATTTCGGGACTTGTCGAGACACTTCGCAGAATCGTCTTTGTTCCATCGATAAGCACACATCGTTGTATTCGGCTCCTTATCATTGTTCTCACGAGAATTATCGAGTCAAACTTCGTTATCGGTTACGCTTTTGGATTATATCAAATAGCTGAACATTTTCATTGGATAAATTTTAACGTCATTTCGTTTAAATAAATTTGCGAAATTTTCTTTCTTTCTCTCTCTCTCTCTTTCTCTCTCTCTCTCTCTCTCTCTCTCTCTCTTTCTTTCTCTCTCTCCTTTTCTATGTAGATCGAATTGTTCAAACTTCATAAGATAATTATTGATTCTCCGTTATTCCCTAATCAGGTTCGACCATCTTGTAGCTTGTCGGATATTACGCATTAATTAAGCTCGTACTTGGAAAATAACTGTTGGAAAAAGGGAGAGAGAAAGAGAGACACAGAGAGATGAAGAAAGAGAAAGAAGGTACAAAGCAATTACCAAAATGTTTTTGGAAAACCAATATTCCATAATTTATCGTGTTATTATTCCACACACACATATAAATATAAATATATATATACATATATATATATATATATATATATATATATATACACACAAAAGCATTGGTATAGAAACGATTTCGAGATAATTCGTTTGCAAAGCGTGATTGTAAAGAGCGTTTCGATAATATAATTAATTAGCTCGACTGTATCGTAATGAATCGATAAGCAAAAGAGAAATTTTCATTTACGTCTATTTATAACAATGTGTTCGATCGTACGTGAAAATACGATAAACTAACCGAAATTGTGGTTTCTTTGAAGAACGTAAACGATTGCCTCGGGCGAGATTAAAATGAACGAAAGAACGATAGAAGAGAACGAGTTTTTCAAATTATTCTACGACATCGTGAAAGTTATTATATTTGAAAGGTGACGATATATTTTGTTGGAAAAATTTTGTGTCGATCTCGGCATTTTCTCTGAGGATCAAATACCATCAACCATAGAAAGAAAAAGGAAAAAAAAGAAAAAAATAGATAGAGAGAAAGAGAGAGACAGAGAGAGAGAGAGAGCAACAGACAGAAAGAGATACAGTGACAGGGATGGAGCAAAAAAAGAGAGAGAGAGAGAGAGAGAGAGAGAGAGAAAAGGAGAACGATCAAACGAAAAGCCTTGGAAACGGTTCGAGTAACAAGGAAAAATGTACCTGAAACTTTAATGGCTTTGCTGTTTACACCCTCGAGAGAAAAAGCACGACGCTATTGGCAAGAAAGCTTTTTCTTTCCTTTTCGATCCTTTACGTACACAGTTTGTTCGGGCAATATTTAATTTAAACAACAATATAAATATTTTATTATCAATCTCGATTAAAATTTTATTTACATGAATGCATATAACACGATGTTATACGTTAACAAAATCAGTGATATTAAACATTAATTGGATTAAAAATTAATTCTTTAAATTATTTCTATCTTCATGTAATAAAAATATCATAATCGTAATCATATATTATAGATGAATATTATTAAAATGTTGTGTTATTTCATTGATTATCGACAAATTGTGATCTCATTTTCAATAAACAACGATTAGAATGACGATGATGATAATGATTACGATGATTGTATTTATTGATTTAATTGGTTCACATAAGAAAAAAAGTCTTACCTAGAAAATATAAATTACGGATATTGATATCTAAGAAGAAATCGCGAGAACGTTCTCATAACAAGACGATACTTAACTTTGTGCCAGTTCGCAAGTGGAAAAGGCGGCAAAGCATATCCGCACGATAAATCAGTCGTAATGCTCGTAAGCAGCTTCGAGGAGAAAAATTTCGCGAGCACCCGCAGCATCCCTCATTCTCCCCTCTCCCTTCACTTCTCACTGCGCTATACTTATATCGGGGCTGACCTTTTTGCCATGGGAAGATATATTTTCCAATTTCCGAATGGCATCCGCTTTCCAGTCACCCCTCTATCTTTCTTTCCTCTCTCTTTCTCTCTCTCTCTTTCTCTCTCTCTCTTTTTCTTTCTTTCTTTCTCACGCAGTCGTAACAAAATCTCCGAGAGAATCCTCGAACGGATAATAGGAACTGCATCTATGTATTTTCTGCGACTGCACTAAGAGTGAATCCCTCGAATCTATCTTTTCATTTCTCTGTCTTTCTATCTATCTCTCTCTCTCTCTCTCTCTCTCTCTCTCTTTTTCTTCTTTAAATTCGTTTTCTAAATCGCTCTAATACCGACTCGATCTGTCTCGACTTTTGAAATTAACAGTAATATCGACGTTGCCTCTGGATTACGTCTTTAAGTTAATTAAAAAAAAAAAAAAAAAAAAAAAAAAAATTAATGATAAACTTGGAGTTTTAATGAATGAAAGTAATTATTTTCCGACGTACACATTTATTATGCTTTCTAATACATGAGAATAATGAATTTTAATCAATGTAAAATCTTAAGATGTCGTAATATTTTATAATATTGAATAAACAATTTTTCGTTTTTCAATACCAAAGTAAAAAAACAATCTCATGTGTACGTATATATATATATGTATATATACATATATATATATATATACATATATATATATATGTATATATACATATTTATATATATATATACATATATATATATATAAATTTTCTTTAAATTAAAATTGTGAAAAACTGGCTAGTCTTATCGTCTATCGAAAAGTTTTAATTAATGTTCAGTATCAGTTTTCTAAAACTTTGAACATGTTAACATGACGTTACATTACGTTGTAATAGATCGTTTTATATCCGGATAAAGTTTACCATATAATTTATTATTATTACTATTGTTAATTACTTTTTAACAAGCAAATTATTGTCTTCGGTCATTATCAATGCGTTCAAAATTAATTAATCTTGCATTCGCATTTGCATTCGCATTCGCATTCGCATTCGCATTCGCATTCGAAACGTTTAATCGTCGTCACTATTTCTATCCTAGAAGTTTCAAGGAATCTCAATTCTAACAATTAACGCGATCACACGGCTATAGGAAACTTTTAATTGGACAAATCATTCGGTAGGAATCACTTCGTTTCTCGCTTCGTCGTCAATACCGAAATCCTTGAGGGAATTATCGATGAGAATTATTCTCTCATTTAGATAGACGTAACTTCTCTTTTAAATTTATCATAATTATAATAATTTATTTGCCTAATCGTAGAATACAAAATTACTTTCTAATGATTGACCAAATTAATTGAGCATCTCTTTAATCAAAATTATTCTAACGATTAAAGAATTATAATAACGATTAATAATACTAATGTTAACGTTTCGTAATTCAAATAAAACGAAAGTTAATATGCACACATACACACAAACACACACACACACATATATATATATTCTCTTCCTTTCTTTTTCTTTTTAATTCAAAAATAGCCAACTCGTTTTCTCGAGCAATGCAGGTAATCACCGTAGACTCGTTCGCGTTGAAAGGGGCAATTCAAATAAGGATTTCCTCTGGTAAAATGTAGAACCGTGATAGACCAGTTTCTCACCCTCTCATCCCCTGTATTCCTACCACCATATCTAGATAATGGTTTTAGCATGAGCCAGGAAGTAGCTAAAGTATCCCTTGATTAATTACAAGCGCCAAAGTGAATGACGGGAAGCTTGTCAGACGAGAAACTAAAAAGGATTCGCTGGTTTGCGCGCGCGCGCATATTCCTTCCATCCCTTTCTCCCATCCCGCCCCATCCTGCCACCCCTCTTCGTTTACCCTCGTTACATACATATACACGTTTACCCATCCCATCTCTACCACCTTCGCCCATTGCCCACGTGACACGGTTTAAACTTGCAAAAAGAGCAAAGGGAAGATGGGAAAGGGCTCAGACTGATAAAAACCGATGGGCTACGTGAACGAGAAAATTTCTCGAGAAAGGATGACGAGACTGTTGAGAGGATAGACAAGAGGTACGCCAAGTCAGAAGTTATCCCTCTAACTAGGAGGGAAGTTCCGAGGGTAGTTCGTGCAAGAAAGAAAGAAAGAAAAAAAAATATAGAAGAGGAAGAAGAAGAAGAAGAAGAAGAAGAAGAAGAAGAAGAAGAAAAAAGAGGAGAGATCACCGAGGGTTAAAAAAAAAAAAAAAAAAAATGTTCATTTCACTAGAACGAAAGAGAGATCGTTTCGGTGAACGAACCTGTACTTCTTCTTTACCTGACCATTTTTTTCCGGACCATTTTTAGTTTCTCGTTTCGTTTTTAAAAAAAAGAAAAAAAGAAAAAAAAAAAAAAGAAAAGAAGAAAAAAATAATACCCGAGGAAAGTAAACTTGCTTTTTTCATTTTCGTTTATTCTCTCTTTCCTTGTAAATGTATATTCTATAAAATTATTGAAATATTTAATTATAAGAACAATTTAAATTTGTATTTACAACAATGATTCAATAATAATTGTATTGACATTATTTGGATTTAATAATTAATTTTGATCTACGGATCATGGATCCGTCTTTTAACATTAATTAATCAATTTAATGTACGACTTATTTATTTATTTTATTTTATTTGATTTTACTTTATTTTATTTTAATTTTTTTCTTTTTTTTTTTTCGAAAAATTTCTAGGCGAAAAAATGTTATAACGAATATGAGAGGTATCATTATTTAACATAATATTTTCTATTTAATTTATCGTAAAATATTAAAATCATTTTATGGCACATCAAACATGAATACGCTTTAATTCTGTAATTACGTGCATTTAAGGATTTATTTGATAGTTAGAAAAATTGGTTACCTCCCAATGCATGATTCAAATTACATATCATTTACATTTGGTTTGCCTATGGTAATTCATATACGTTCGTATTCATTCCGATTGCAATTTCCGATTCAAAAATATTATTTACGTTCATAACGGAATTATTTATCGCTTTTATTGATTATCTACGTTACGGGGAAAGTACACGTTAGAGTAATAGATTTTAATGTACTTGTGTTTGTACATATAAATGTATATATGTATATACATATCTAACTATCTATCCGTCTATCTATATACATATGTATGTATTTATATAACTACGGACGATTAATCGCGTATATATATATATATATATGTGCGTGTGTGTGTGCGTGTGTGTATATGTATATATAAATGTATATATAATTCGATTCTCGAAGAGTACACGAGTTTAAGTTAAATATCAAACTAGGAGGGATATCCATGGTGAAACTTTGATATCGCTCTCTAATTTATTAACTATCGTACATCGCGTATATGGCGTATCCGAGTGTGTAATATGTAAATCGATAAATCTCAGTCTGACTATAACCCCGAAGTAAACTGCTATTACTACTACTATTACTACTACTACTACTACTACTTCCCCACTCAAGTGGATACGCTTGGCATTACGGCAGACGAGTTCTAATACAATTCTGTCAGGCTAAACATTCCTATAAATTGATTTAATCATTTATGTAATCATTGGATAAGAATTATGATAAAAAAAAAAATGAGAAGAAAATGTAATTTAATTGACCATTTTAAATGTCATTTAATTTGAAAAGTTTTACAGTGCAAAAAAAAAAGAAAAAAAAAGGAAAGAAAAAGAAAATAAATGTACATATGTATATATTAGATTATTTTTACTGCTCATAAATATGAGTTAGGTTAGTACGTATAATTTCTATCATATTTCGTCCACTTGAATGTGTCAAAATTTTTCAAGGAAAAATTACAAAAATTTTCTTACTAATATTTATAATATTTAATTATTAATCAAATAAACATTCTTTCTCTATACAATACGAATAACCACGAATATAATTCATAGTTTGGAAGGACAATATAAATGAAAATAAATGAAAATAACTAAACTATGTAACATGATTTATTTGAAATATTAAATTTAAAATATCGATGATGGAAGAAGATCATTCGACGTTGAAAAATGATTTCGACATGATTGTTAATGGGAAGGGAAAGGAAAAAAAAAAAGAAAGAAATAGAGAGAGAGAGAGAGAGAGAGAGAGAGAGAGAGAGAGAAAGAGAGAAAACAGCATCGTGAAATATATTTTCGCAGTAACGAAAAACGCGAATAATCCGTCGACGTCGGCTTTCTATTACCACTCCGAAGATTTATTCTTAAATATTCCAACGAAGAGATACGAGCGTACACCGGAATGTGCTCTCGTTTTCCGTGATAGCGAAGAGACGCGCATCACCCCAGTAAAAGAAACAGTGCGCATGAGTCGCGGCACCGCAATATGTCACCTCTTATCCACCTCTAGCTGTGTTCTTTCACGTCGATTCCGGCGCCAACGCTTTCTCTCCGTGAGACACGTGGCTCACTATGGAAAAATGAATGCGGCTTTACGCACACTAACTCGTTTTTTCCATGTTGTATATATGAGTAAGAGAGAGAAAGAGAGAGAGAGAGAGAGGGAGAGAAGGAATATTTATTACAACCAATCTGAATTCTTCAAGTATAAAAATGCAAATAGTCGCGACTACCCAGTTTGTCATAATAAAGTCTCTAAAGGTAAGATCATTGTTTCATTAAATAATAGTTGAATCAACTTAATTATTTTATTTCTTTATTATTTTTTTAAATGTTTCTAAAAGAAAAAAATTAAATAAATAAATAAATAAATAAATAAAATACAGAGAAAAAGAGAGATACGCAGATGATCAGTCTGTTGATAATAGTAAAGTCGAAATTAAGAAAAATTTAATAAATAAAATATAATAAATATAATACAATGAGATAACGTAAAAAGTGAACTTAATTATTTCTTCATAATTAAATATAATTTAACGCGGATAATTGGTCAATCATTGTAATAATAAAATATAATGATAAAAATCGTAGATTGAAAAAAAAAAGAAAAAGGAGAAAAGGAAATAAAGAAAAAACAGAAGAGCACAGATTACGAAATGGTAAAGAAAAGTTAAATTGTTAAATTAAAATTATATATTTTTGTGTCAAACATATATATATATATATATATATATATATGTGTGTATGTAATTTTAAAGTTTACGTGACAACGAATATATACGTATACTTTTTGAATATACTTTTTAAAAACTGTCTGCTATTGAGAAAAGGATATGATAATAAATAATGATATGAAAAAGAGAACAGGAATTATATAACTTTTTTCAAGTAGGATAATGCATAGGTAATATTATGCTTTGTCGTAACGAACACGTAATGCTTATAACTTAACTTTTATTATATATGTATAATTCTCATTGAAGATCATAGAAAGTACGAACCATGAGAAAGAATTGTAAAATGTTAATCGTGAATTCGTATTCATCGAGATATAATGAGAACTCGATTACTAAACTTACTCGTAAAAAACGTGAATGCGTATATAATATTAAAAACACTTTCAAAGTATTTCACGTTTCTCGTTAGGGAAGAAATTTGTAGATAAAAAATGTATAAGAACGAAGTTCTCATTCGACGTTGATCTACATATTTCATAAGAAAATTTTTCAGTTCGATCATTTCGACAAAACGCGTCGAATTATTTAACCACTCTTTTATTACGTAAAAAGAGTAGGATGAAAAGGGAGGAAAGAAAAAAGGAATGATTTCTTTTTCTTATCTTTTCTTTTCCTTTTTTATTTTTATTATTTTTTTTTTTTTACTTTTTTGTTTTTTTTTTTTTTTAATATCTTCAAAATTTCTCTCTCTCTCTCTCTCTCTCTCTTTCTATCTCTCTCTCTCTCTCTCGCTCTCTTTGTCTCTGATTTTGACAATGTATTATTAATCAATTTGATCGTTTCCTAACGTCTCTCAACAATATATTCAATATATTTTTATTTCATTTTAACGACATAAATCATTTATCGCTGTCTATTTCTCATGTCTATAAAATTTCTTTTTGACGCTTACATTTTTGCGAAAGGTTACAAAATTTAAACCAAAAAAAAAAAAAAAAAGAAAAAAAAAAGAAAAAGAAGAAAGGAAAAAAAAACGAAAAATGGGGAGGAGTAAAAAATTTCGAAAAAATTTCAAATCCATTGGAACAATAATTTTTCATGATAAGAAGCAACATGGAAAAAAGTGCATACACGTAATATATTTTTGTGTATACATATATATGTATATATATATATATTTTTCTTTTTTGTTTTTACATCTAGCGATGTTTTAGTATGTGCAATGTCATCAACGGTAAATCTCTTCTCGTCGTGTCCTCGTCGTATGTTTTTACACGTGCTGACGCAAAGCTCGCACATGAAATCATACGAGTGTACATCTTTTAAACTTGTTTGTCTATGGTGAGTATATGCTAGAGATTCATAAGAAAAATAGAGGAAGTTAATGCGTCTACGGGCGACGTATTCAACCTGAGATTTTTGTTCGCAAAACGAAACGAAACAAAACGAAGCTGATATAAATAGAGAGAGAGAGAGAGAGAGAGAGAGAGAGAGAGAGAGAGAGAGAGTACTCATGCTTAATTAATTTTCGTCGTCGTAAACAAAAAAAAAAAAAAGAAATAAATAAATAAATAAAAAAAAAAGGAAGAAATAAAAAAGAAAATAAATACCTTCAACGACGATCATTCGTCTTCGTTAATGAATACTTTTTGATATTTTACAGCTCGTG
>NC_140824.1:3277500-3285000 GCF_050613455.1 Vespa mandarinia
TAATATGTATGTTATATCATATTCATTTTGTTCGTTAAGAATTTTCCTTTTTTCTTGTTTATTAATTTCTTTTTTTTTTTTTTCTTTTTTTTTTCTTTTTTCTTGTTCATTTATATCATACCATTTAAATGACGAACAAATTTGAACGTAATGGCGAACAATATAAACGCGAAACGTGCATATTAATATGTCGACCCCATTTTCCATTGTCAATTTGATTAAAACTTTTGTCAAATAATAATATTTGTATATTTCGCATGATATTATTTATAATACGTAAGTGTCAAGTACTGTTGGCTGGCACTGATGTTTCTGAAAACGAAATGTAGTCCGACTTAAACGTGGTCGGTCGAATAGGGGAAAAAAGTAAACAAAAGAAAAAAAAACAAAAAGAAACGAACAAACAAAAAAAGAAAAAGAGAAAAGAGAGAAGAGAGAGAGAGAGAGAGAGAGAGAGAGAGAGAAAATAAAAACCTCCGAAAGAAGCTGCGATCATTTCTTTCGTAAGAAAACGTACTCGGGAGAATAGCACAAAAGCTTCCCAGTTCTCCGGTAAACTATTCAAATCGCACGAACGTCCAAAACTCTCGCAAAAATGAACGCCTGGCTTCGTATTTCGTTTGGCGCCTGTTCTTTTACGACGATCATTTGTTACTGTTGTCAAGGAAAATCGTGAAACGTAACTTGTATATGTATGTGTATGTATATATATATGTGTGTGTGTATGTGTGTGTGGGCACAGCACGTTTTTGTCTGCGTCTACAGTAAATAAAAAGGAGACAACACGTTACTGGACCAATCTTCGTCTTTCTGGCAAGTTGAATGGACTTTCTCTCTCTCTCTCTCTCTCTCTCTCTCTCTCTCTATCTCTATCTCTCTTTCTTTCTCGCTTCTGCGAGTTTGCCGAAAACGAATGAGTTCAATATATCGAGTAACAAAATAAAGTAGTATACTAGTTTAATATATATACGTGTGTACATGCAGAGAGAGAGAGAGAGAGAGAGAGAGAGAGACAAAAATGATAGTCTTTTTTTTTTTAAATTTGACATATTTGTCGCAGTCATTATTTACTATTTACTTTCAGACAATTTTCTACAGATTGAGATTTACGATAATATTTTTTCATCGGCAATAAAGTTTTTATGTTTTTAACGTTTGTTAAAGTTTTACAAGCGAATATTTTTTACACTCTCTGGGAACAATTATATTTTGTACTTGTACAATTATATTATAACATAAATTTAATTCATACTTTTAAACGTTGTTTGAAAACTCCCGGATATGAATTAAAGATTAATTTAATTCGACGATAAAATCAAATGAAAACTATATAAATACGTAATTATATGAGTGTCTTATTTTTCTTTCTTCTTTTTTTTTTTTTTTGCAGCTTTACACGTAACACATCGTATCATTTATTGTTATTTATAATAACAAATAAATGATAAAAATTAAAAAAAATAGTACAAACGAAAGCACGAAAGTTTTGGGTAAATTAATGGTATCGTTAAAATAATAATAAGAAAAAATCTATTATTAATAACAATTAAAAGCAATTAAGTTTGTTTTTTCTTTTTCCTTTCTTTTTTATTTTTTTTTATCATGAAAAAAAATTATTAAAATTATCGCGAAAAAGTTAAATCTTTCTATTCGAATTAATAATATTGATACAATTGAATATATACAACGTGTTCTATTATATTTGAGAATAATGCAAAATAATTTTATCTCGTATAAGATCAAAGATGAAATAGTTTCTAATATTATGGGTTTTATCCTTTTGTTTGTTATGATCATTAATTGAATATAAAGTATGAATATACAAAAATATAGAGAGATCGTTTTGTAGAATTGATAATGTTATTTGTTTCAATCTTTTGAGAGAAACATTATGAAGGAGGAGAAATGAAGTAAAGAAAAGGGTCAAGTAGATAGATAGAAATAGGAATAGAAGACAATAAACTATACGTATTGCATCGTGAGTACTATAATTCGAGCTTTTAATTTTCTCATGTTCTAATTGAAATTGTTTCCATTGGCAAACTAGAGAACAAACATAAGTCTCTCTCTCTCTCTCCTCTCTCTCTCTCTCTCTCTCTCTCTCTCTCTCTTTCTAATTCTCTTTCTCTTTCATCCTTTCAAATAAACTTTATAGTTCTATGTTAATATAATTGCAAATATTCCCATAGAGTATGCTTTTCAGTATCGTCTCTTTAACATTCAGCTAAGATATTATTTCATAAAATAATAATCGTTTTTGAAATGATAATAACGATTGAATAAATTCATAATAAGGAATTTATTATTTCTTATATTATTAATGATAGATAATAATTAATACGAATAATAAATGAATAATAATTTTGTATCATCGATAGAAGATGAAATCGTACATATGTAAGTAACGATAATAAAGAAAGTTTATTATCCAATCGATTTTATCAAGGATTCGAATATCGTGAGATAAGAAAAAAGAAAAAAAGAAGAAGAAAAAAAAAAAAAAAGAAAAAATAAGAAAATCTCTTAATACAAAGATGGAACGAAAGTAGGTTAGAAAATAAATGAAAGTGGTTGTCGTTCCTGTCATCGATCATTCGACCATCAATCAATCAATATATACTCGATGAAATTTGTCAATGAAGAAATACAATGGCTTTGGAATAAGGGTGATTGTAATCTTTAACAATGGACTTAATGGATCAACCCTCTATATCATTTTCCTGTCACATTGTTAAATATAACAACATTGATAAATTAATGATATTCCTTTTTAATGATTTATTATTATAATAACTATATTAATATATTATAATTTGGCAATTAAATCAAAGGTAATTTTCAAGGAAGGTACCCAAATTAGGATAGGAATGTATATACCTGTACCGTTATATACATCAAACCGGATGTATCGGTGTCCTTCCAGTCGACCTACCCAAACAATCCCTCGAGTGGTGTAATTTGGTGTACGCATAGAGGATACCCTCGAGTCATCCCTCGGACCAACAAACCACCAGCGCCAAACTCGCGTCGTACGGACCATGCAATCAAATTATATACGATCCAACGAGGCAAATACGTAAAATGTCAGTGAACGTTCGATACGATATATCGTTCCGACACCTATGAATGTGTATCATGCTTTACAGAGCGTTCGCGAGTTCGAATAATTCATCGTCTTCCGGTTCGTACAACATCGATGATATTCCCGGTACAACGATATTCTTTACTCGTTAGTTTCGCGTTAGTTTCGGCTTTAGTATAACCATTAATATTTTCGAGGACGAAAGGGACAAAGTTGCAAATCATTCTATACTCTTTTTTGCTTTTCCTTTTTTTTCCTTTTTTTTTTTTTTGGTTTGTCCTTTTTTCTTCTTTATTTTCATTTTTCATTTTTCTATTTATTTATTTTTTTATCTTCTTTTTTTTTTCTCGTTTTTTCTCGCCACTCGTTTCTTTTATGATCATTGTCAATCATTTTATTATTGTTTTATTTTCGATACTTTCGAGATTTTTATTTTCGTGACCTCCTTTTCTTCTTCTTCTCTTTCTTTTTGCTTTTTTTTTTTTTTTTTTTTTTTTTTTTTTTTTACTAAGAAGAAAAAAATATACAAAGAGAGAAAAAGAGAGAGAGAGAGAGAGAGAGAGAAATCGAATTAATTGCAGGTCAAAAGGAGATCCTATTGGGTATCAAGGACTTTCAAGAAGTCGTCGTTCATTTAATGAAACATCGATTAACCCGATCATTATATAACTCTCGTCGTACAACCTCATAAACTTCTCCTCGCCAAATGTCAACCTGAGATTTAGCTGTTAGGTAATTCAAGCCTTTTGGGATAAACGATGAAATTACATGGTCGATATGAATCGTGGATAGTGGCGGGGGACGGGGGAGGAGGGATGGGGGAATTTATGATTAGATTTGGAGGGGGATTAGGAAAGAGATAGAAAGCTGTTTCGATCTTACGACATTACTATACTTTCTGTCAAACGTATGAATTTTATTGGCTGATATTATAATAATATAAGGGACTTTGACGTAATATAAACGTAAAGTTTGACGAAAGAAAAGTTTTACACTCGTTTCTAGGATGTTGCTCGTCGTGTACCACGAGAGAAGGACAAGTTGTAACAGTTTAAGTTGCAAGAGTTTCTCTTAGAGAAGACGACGACGTAGTACGACGAAAACGACGACGATGACGACGACGACGACGACGACGACGACGACAACGACAACGACGAGTTTCGATGATATTGAAGTTTAAGATAGAAATGCAAAGAGGGAACACTCTGATTACCGCAAAACTAAGCCCTTGAGATAATTGAGACAGATAATAAGTAATTATGGCTATGTGATCGTTTGAGAAATCATCGTACCGTGACATCGTTTGGAAAAGTCGATAAGGAACCGGGATTTCCTTCGCACAGAGAGACAAAGAGAGAGAAAGAAAGAGATAAGACTATTTTGTCTTACTTTTATTATCGTGTCTTTCGTTTCGCTTCGCTTCGTTTCTCAAAAGACTTACAATTAGGAAGATAAAAAAAAAAGAAAAAAGAAAAAAGAAAAATAAAGGAAAAAAAAAGAATAAAGAAAGAAAAAAAGAAAATAAAGAAAGAAAAAAGAGAAGAAATCTCTAAGGAAGAAGTTCTGGTTAAAAGATCTCCACAAAAAAATGTACGGGACACTTAACTATCTTTAATCTTACGTTTCGTTAAGTTCATCTTAAGGAGATGATTAATCGAGGTAGAAAACTGTCCATGGTATTTTCATTAAAACGATATAACTTTGACGATAAATTTATGATATCGTTTTATAAGTTTCTCTCATCTTTTTCACACCATCGCAACGTCGTCAATGAAATTCCACATGAACATATATATATATATATATATATGTGTGTATGTGTGTGTATGGGTATGTAATATATGTATACATGTGTAAACGCGAGTATAGGTGTTGTATTTCATTCCACAAATAATTGCTCGGTCTTAGGTGTTCGCGACATTAATTATGTGAATCATTATACCGACATTTCTCAAGGCCCTTCCCAGGATTCCCTTCGAGCGATTATTCATCGCAAATGATGAACATTTGGAATGTTATTCGACGAGATCTCTGCTGCGTTTCACACAATGGTACGAGAATCTTACGACGAATCTTAGTTCGTATTGATTTTTCCTTTAATACTAGAGCAATCTCGAACCTCATCAACATCTACAAACACATATTCGCGCATACAGAAACGTACACATATTTTCTCTTTAATACAAGTACGATAATATAAGATGTACATATGTGTATATATTAAGTTGGAAACTATGAAACGGGCGTTTTCGTTTAGTTATTTATTTTCATTCAACGCCCGTTTCATAGTTTCCAACCTAACACACACACATATATATATATATATATATATATATATACATATATATATCACATAAACTATTGATTTCATTTCATTAAAAAATTACGTAAAAATCGAAATACGATTTGGTTTGCCTCTCTAAACCATTTTTTGTATATTATTATTAACAATAAATATACTTATACGATAATTAAATCCAATATAATATCTTTTTGCATATACATATACGTATATATGTGTGTGTGTGTGTGTGTGTGTGTGTATGTGTGTGTGTCTAGTAAAATGAAAAAGAAAAATAATCAAGCGAAAAGATATTCTAGATAAAATCAAAGAGGTCAAAGTTCAATATCGTCGGAAAAAAAATATACGTATCTACTGTTCATGCATGTTACATCAGAGGAAAGATAAGCAGCTTAATTTCGAATGAGATTAGTCTGGACGTTCGATCTTCCATATCCTACACTTCTCTCTTTGCCACGTAACTGTGCCGTTTATTCTCACACGACGAGCTTAATCTCAAGATTAATCCGGAAACGAACCATTGTATTACGATCTTTCATTTTTTCTTCCTACCCTCTTTTGGTACTCCCTTTTTCTTTTTTTTTTTTTTTTTTTTTATCAAGGGATTATATAACCAGTAAATTAATAAGGAACGAGCGTCTTTTTAACATCTTTTTTGTCGTAAATAAATTATCTTTTATTTCATAAAGAGAATTTTTAAGATACGACACGAGTAGAGCACAAGTCATTTATTTTTTGTTTGTTTGTTTTACTTTTCTACGATAATAAAATATATATATATATATATATATATATATATATTCTTAATATTACATTATAATAGAAAATATAATAATAGATAATTATAATGAATATATTTGATTCAATAAATATTATGTTAAACATTAATGTTATTATAATAGAAATAAATGACAAGTGGAAAATTGATCGTACAAGATTGAATCAATTAGAAACATTATTATTACGATTATTTTACAAACACACACACACACACATATATATATATATATATATATATATAAAATGTATTTCGTATAATAGATTTGGATAGATAATTTATTATTGATCTTTTAGATTAATATATTTTAAATCGAGTTTATATAGTGATAAAAAGAAAAAGAAACTTTTTTTTTCTCTTCTTCTTTTATATTGTAAAACTACAGGAAAGAGAGAGAGAGAGAGAGAGAGAGAGAGAGAGAGAGAGAGAGAGATAGAGATAGAGATATTACGAAGTAACAAATATCAGAGCTATGTCATGAATTGAGAATAACGAGCGAGGTCTACGTTGAATAGTTCAGTCCGAGTGATCGAGATCAATATCGAGATAGACGCATGGTAAGCGTGTTACAAACGATATCACTTGTTTCGCTTATGTATGTGCGCGTGTGCGTGTGCGCGCGCGTGCTACGCAATTCGAGCGTTCGTTCTTGAATAATTTCATGTTCGATTCCGCGCCGTCTTCGATAAGCCGATAAACGTGCATGGTTTGTGGAGTCCATAAATTAGAAGGAGCGAGAGAGAGAGAGAGAGAGAAAGAGAGAGAGAGAGTGAGAATGAGAGAGAGAGAGAGAGAGAGAGAGAGAGAGAGAGAGTGAGAATGAGAGAGAGAGAGAGAGAGAATGAGAATGAGAGAGAGAGAGAGACAGTTCGATTTGTGCTCTTTGGTAATCTCCTTCGTTGGCATACGAGAAACATCAGAATTATAACTTTGGAATGCATTTGAATGTTTCTTCTAATTAAGAAAAATTCTATGCATTCGTAATAACACGAAATTCTATTTGTAATATCATAGACATCTGTTGTCTTTATGATTTATAATTTGATTTACGATAAAAAAAAAAAAAAAAAAAAACACTACTTTTCACAAATGGCAGGTATATATCTTTTTTTTTTCTTTTTTTTTTTTTTTTTTTTTTTTTTTTCTGTAATTTTTAACTTCCTTCTTCTTTTCTTTATTTTCCTTTTCTTTTTTCTTTTTTTTTTTTTTTTTTTTTTTTTTTTTTTTTTCTTTTTTTAAGAGATATAAGTTATTAAACAACAAACAAATATAAGCGTGATTATATTATATAAATAATATTTATAAATGTTTACGTTAGTTATTTATTTATTCTTTTTC
>NC_140824.1:3290000-3292500 GCF_050613455.1 Vespa mandarinia
TAAGGGCCAATGTCGCCATTGTCCTTTCTGCGTAAGCTGCGGAATCCTCGTGGGAACGTTTAAATGCGCTTAACGAGTGACCTGACCCGAAGATCGAGTTCGACCACGAACATCCAAAAAGAAAAAGAAAGAGAATAAAGATCAAAAAAGGAAGGAAAGAAAAAAAAATATATATATATATATATAAGAAAATAAGAAAAAAAAGGAAAAAAAAAGAAAAAAAGAAAAAGAGAAGAAAACGAAAAGGAAAGAAATCGAATTGTCTTTGCCTCTTCATCTCTCATAACGATCGAAGGAAAAAGATCTAAGAAACGTTTATGAGATTACTCGAAACGAAAGATTTCATGGGGGAAAACGACGCTTTTAACGTTTATATCGTTGCGTCCAACAAATCCAAACTCCACCATCTAATATTCCCCCATCATATCTTCTCCAACCACCTCGCCCACTTCCAAAAAGATTCTAAGGTCGTATCAACAATTGTAGGTAGTTACTATAATCTACTGGCTTTCTCTCTCTCTCTCTCTCTCTCTCTCTCTCTCTCTCTCTCTCTCTCTCTCTCTCTCTACCTTTTTCTCTCTACCTCTCTCTCTCTACTATCCTCATTCTGGTAATAACTATGGATTTCTTCGTACACGTAAAGGATATAAGTTATACGATATTTTTCTTTTTCTTTATATTTATTTTTATTATTATTATTTTTATTATTATTATTATTATTATTATTATTATTATTATTATTTTTATTTTTATTATTATTATTATTTTTATATTTCATATTTTATTCATTACGTGAATTTCTATACGTAGGATATGTAGACGTGTAATAGGAATAAAAATTTGTTAATTATATGACGAAAACATTATCAATCGAATATTTCGTTAATAATGTTTGTTAAATAATTTAAAGGAAATTCTCATTCGAAAATTAATACCAATCAATTATTACATGTGTTCATTGGTACGTTCTATTTCTTTTTTGTTTCTTTTCTTTTTCTTCCCCCTTTTTTCTTTTTTCTTTTTTCTTTTTTTTTATTCGAGTAATTTTTTTTTAAACACGAGAAAAGATGACTTATATATAATACTTTCTACTTTATATAGAAATATATTAGCAAGAAATGATATTTAATCTAAATTACGATTGTAAAAATTCTAACTGAATGGATATAAAAATAATGATAATCGGTGGTTTTGTCGGACTCGTAAACTTGAAGAAAGGGCGGATTCTCTTTTATACGATAAATTTATCTATCTTTTTGGGATGAAAACAAGGAGCCTTACTGGCTACCAAGAGATTTCCGATTTCGATGCTTCTCACGTCCGTCCACTTGTTTGCAGCTCCACCGCTCTCTCGGAACGAAGAGTCAATGAGATACGGTTTCGAGTTTTCCGGAAAAACCGAGAAAACTGAAGAGAATCTCTTTCTCTCTCTCTCTCTCTCTCGTTCTCTGTCTTTCTATCTTTCTGTCTCTCGCACACTTTATTTCTTTCTCTCTTTCCCCTTCCCTTTTTCTTGGTATGAGGTGGTCCCGTTAAATCGAGGTAGGATTTGAATAAATTATTTGCCAGCGTAAATCCAAAGTCCTCGACGACCTCTTTCCTTAAAGCGATCGGTAGACGAATTCGAAACAGTCCCCTGTTCTTGCCCCTTTTTATTACCTTCCATTAAAGGTCGAATATTCGAACGAAGAAAAAAAAAAAAAACGTTAGGAATTGAATGGAAAAGAATCGAGAGAGATTAGAATAGAGTCGATTTTTTCAACGATTTGAAAAAACATTTTCTTCCGATTTGCATTCGTCACGACATTGATTTTCTTAAAGAGAAAAAAATATCCAAGTTTTTTCGAGACTTGAGAATAATTATAAGCTTACGAAAAAAAAAGAAAATAAAAAAAAAATATATATATATATATATATATACATACAAGCTCAGTTGATTCGTTTGTTTATATCGAAGAAAAATAAGATGATTGTGAAAGATCATTAATTAAATTTTATTTTGCGTATATCAAAAAAAAAAAAAAAAGAAAAAAAAATTGAAAAAGAAAAAAAAGAAGGAAAGAATTCATTTTCACGAACATGATTACCATGAAAATTTCACGATAATGCACTGTCATCGGTATATAGAAATATACGTAATTCAGTGTGACCTAACTCTCTCTCCCTCTCCCTCTCCCTCTCTCTCTCTCTCTCTCTCTCTCTCTCTCTCTCTCTCTCTCTCTATCTCTCTCACTCTCTTTTTCTGACATTTTACATGAACGATGAAACCAAGCGAGGTTTGTCTCCATTTGAATTATGCACGATCATTGATGTAGAGTAACGTGAATTATAGTCGGTGAAATCGTTCGGTCGTATACGAGGAAGAGATAAAATGAGCGTCGAGTGGACCAGAGAGAGCATCCTCGTACATTTGCGTAGATCACAATATATACATATGTATATATATATATATATGTGCAACAATACATATACGCACGTGTATATATATATATATATATAC
>NC_140824.1:3300000-3322500 GCF_050613455.1 Vespa mandarinia
AAGTAAAGAAAAAATTATAAATCGAAGAAAAGGGATTCTCTTTCGTTAATTGAACGAACAAACTGTTAATTGTTGAACTTCGACGATAAAGTTTAACCCTCGTTTTATCACAAAATTCTATTTACACCATACGTGTGAAATTTTTTCTCTCTTTCACCGCGAGAAACGTGTTTTTTTTTTTATTTTTTTTTTATTTATTTTTTTTATTTATTTTTTTTTTTTTTTTTTTTTTTTTTTTTTTTTTTTTTTTTTTTTTTGAAGATATGTTCGAAAGAAAAATTTACCCGTGTAAAACCGTTTTATACAATTAATTGTTTTATAACGTTTTATTGGTAATAAAAAGAAAAAAAAAAAAAAAATAATAATAATAATAATAATAATAATAAAGCGTAATAATCACATAACATATATTCTAGAATTTATTAAAAGAAATAAAGATTGCAATAACGTGTATATAAATTAACGACAATGAGAGAATTAAAAAGGAACAAAAAAAAAAGAAAGAAAAAAAAAGGAAAAACCACACAATTTCGAGAATATACGAGAAAGTTTTTTCATCCTATATTTTAATTGCAAGTTCAACATTGAATAATATTAAAAATCATAGGTACAATTAAATGTAAAAATTAAGGTGACTGGAACTAACAAAAAAAGAGAGAGACCGAGGGAGAGAATTTGATAAATGTTTTAACTCAAAATAAAAACTGCAATGATTAATCTTAAGTTTCTCATTGGTCTATCAAGTAATGTATAAAAAAACTTTCTGTTATCATTATTTTAAGAAATTAACCAACTAACTCGCATAAAAGAGTTAAATAAGAACTAACCCGTCATTTCTCTCGTATGAGTATATATGAAAAGTGATTTAAAAGTATGATCCCTTGAAGTTTATTTGACAAAGGCGAGATGAATTCTTTGAACTAGAAAGAAAGAAGAGGAAAGAAAGAAAAAAAGGAAAGAAAGAGAGAGAGAGAGAGAGAGAGAGAGAGAGAGAAAGTGGTAGAGATAGAGATAGAGATAAAAAAAAAAAAAAAAAGAAAAAAGGACAAAGAATAGAGAAATCCTGTAGATTTTTAGTGTTCAACGTTTAGGAACCACAATTCAGTGAACAAGCTGGGAAAGGTTAGGGGAAACTTGAAGGGTTGAAACTTAGTTGTTGGTGAAAGTCGAGCTAAGTGAAGGGTTGAAAAGGATGAGAGAGAGAGAGAGAGAGAGAGAGAGAGAGAGAGAGAGAGAGATGTACAGAAGCAGGATATAGAAGAGTAGAAAAGGTAGAATTGCAAAAAGGAACGAGGGAACGATGAGACATGAGACTTTTTACTGCGTGCAGTCACCTGAAATAAAATAATGAGAAGGGAAAAAATGAAAAAGAGTCTTTACCCAGAGAATATAATGCAATTCTCAACGCGAGACCGCGCGTTGGTTCCGCGTTGGCTTCCATGGCCAACCTGCGTGCCCCGTGATGTATTATTTTACAGCCGACCCAGATGGCCCGACGTCGACTTATTGTTGCTATTTTACGCGAATATTTGACGTCGCATTGTGAACCGGCAACGTCCATCCTTTTCTTTCTCCCATTCTTCATTTCTTTTTTCTTCTTCTTCTTCTTTTTCTTTTTTTTTTTTTTTTTTTGTGTTTTGTTCTGTTTTGTTTTTTTCTTTCTTTCTTTCTTTCTTCCTCTCTATCTGTCATTCTATCTATCTCTCTCTCTCTCTCTCTCTCTCTCTCTCTCTCTCTCTCTATCTCTATCTCTATCTCTATCTCTCTCTCGCTTCATAGTTTTTAAAGGTCGCTTGAAAGAAAAGTTTTCGACGTCGATGGACTACATTAATAGACGTTCCGAAGCGTTTTTTCTCTTTAATTTCTTTCTCACCCTTTTCCTTTTTACCTAATTTTTTTCTTTTCTTTGTTTTTTTCTTTTTCTTCTGTTTTCTTTTTTTTCTTTTTTTTTCTGTTTTCTTTTTTTTTTTGTTCTTCTTCCCAGATCCTCCTCGTATCGACCTTTCGAACAACTCGATCGTTTTCTTCGCCGTGTTAAGTAAAAGAAAGGAAAGTTAGATAAAAAAAAAGAAAAGAAAAAAAGATAGCAGATTCTGTTTCAATGAAAATATACTCCTATTTATTTCTCTCTCTCTCTCCCTCTCTCTCTCTTCGTTTTTTAACAACGAAGAAAGAATGAAGAAGAAAAAAAAAAAAGAATTGAAAAGAAAATAGGATGTTTTGTTTCGTAGAAAGATTGATCTATGATTCTCGTTAGCCGTTGAAATGATTAATGACAATAAACGTATATCGTTACTTTCGTATTATTTGACGTCATCAATGTGATCGTTCCCTTTAATAATAGATCTTCTAAAGAAATAAGCTTTGCTAGTCGTTCGATCATTGAAAATGTTCAATGCTTGAATGATACAAAGTTGAAATTTTGATAAATCGAAATTACTTTCTTTCGTCTTCTTCTATTTTTCTTCTTTTATAATAGATCACATATATATATACACACATACACACACACATACACACACATACACAGTCAGACAGACAGACATACATACACACATACTCACATACATACATACATACATACATACATACATACATACATAAATAAATACATACATACATAGATACATACACGCATACAGAGAAATCCACGTACAAACATAAATAAGTATAATATCTACTTTATACTTATACATGAAAGCCAACTGAGCCGGTCTCATTTTATCGAAAAGTCGGAAACTGGCTCTCTCAAGCCACCAGGAAATTGCAAGTAAATTTTTGACGAGCTGCTACTACGCTTCGAAGGTCCGATAACTGAAGTGAGAGAGAGAGAGAGAGAGAGAGAGAGAGAAAGAGAGAAGTATAATCTGACGAAAAATATGAAGAAACACGAAAAGACTGGAATGAAAAGAGCGATTTAATGAGAGAAAAAGAAAGAGAGAGAGAGAGAGAGAGAGAGAGGAGAGTTAGTATAAAATTGAAGAAAGATAAAAGAAGTCTCACTAGAAACTACTGGGAAAATTCTAGCAACAGAGAGAGAGAGAGAGAGAGAGAGAGAGAGAGAGAGAGAAGGAGAAAGAAATAGAGAAAAAAAAAATAGTTTCCACGCGTGCTCTTAACGAAGAGTAAAAAATGGAAAAATTTGAAATATAAAAAACCCCGGTGTATGACGACCGGCGCATGAAAGCGAAAGAATTTTCTCTTCTCTTTGACGATGATCTTTTGTAAAAAAAAAAAAAAAAAAGAAAAAGAAAAAGAAAAAGAAAAAGAAAATGAAAAAAAAGATGAAGCAGCAGCAACTCAACTCGTAACTGACTCTAAACGAAGTTGAAATTGGTTGCTAGTAGTTTGCCCGCTGTTATTACACGTTTATTCCTACTGTGTACTGACAATGTCACTCTTCTAATAATTAGTAATATCATTGCTACTGATACTGACGTTTTCATCGTGTCACCACTTATCATGAATCAACGTGGCCTGGCAGATTACTTCTCGCTACATTTTGCACGCAAAACGTTTTTCTAATTAATCCAAAAACTACTCTACCATCGGGGGACACTTTTATAGAATAATTCATTTCATCCACGAGTCACGTTTCTAGATAACTCATGTATATTCTCCTTCCTTATTCATCTTCTTCTTCTTCATCATCATCATCATCTTCTTCTTCTTCTACTTCTTCTTCTTCTCGTCTTCTGTTTCTGTCTAATCGTTTCTTTTTTTTCTTTTTCATCATCTTTTTTTCTTCTTTCCTCATCTTCGCTCTATTTTCTTTTTTTCTCTCTCTTATTTTTCTTTTTTTTTTTTTTTTTTTTTTTTTCAAAGAATTCCGAGTGGAATTTCAATTAGAATTTATAGCTTTAACTCTTTCTCTCTCTCTCTCTCTCTCTCTCTCTCTCTCTCTCTCTCTCTCTTTTTATTTTTTCCTCTTTTTTTTTCTTTCTTCTCTTCTCTTCTCTACTTTGAGAGCATTGCTCAAGGTTGAAGATCGATCAAGGTCTTATTGAGAACCTTCGACACGTTCTTCATAATTTCTAATTCAATCGATACTTCGTGACGCGGCGAACTACTGACGAAATTATATTTTGTCAATAATTTACATATTTAAATGATCGAGTTGGAAAAATGGCAATCGCCTGTTAAATTTTATCTACGTCAATATTTTATCTACGTTGAATAAATACGTTAAAAATTTTCACCCTACGCTTCTATCCTCCCCTCTCCCTTTCTCCTGTTTTTATTACATCACATATATATATATATATATATATATATATATATATATATAAATCTAAATGTGTTATAGAGTTATATATTTGTTTGCGTCCACCTATCTAGATTTTAATCTTTAAAACGAGCCATAACTAAAACGTTAAATCAGCTGTGTAACTTTCGAATTAAAATGCGAACAGGCCCGTAACTATGTCAATCTTTTTATTATACGTCGCTCGATCGGATTAACTTTTTAGTCGTTTCGCGCACGATATTTCGTTTTCCTTTTCCTACATCGAATCTCACAAGTACCGTATTCGCATACGTACTCGAGTACACATACATATATATATATATATATATATATATATATATATACACACACACATATATATATATATATACGCATACACATATACATAAATGCAAAAACGAGATAAAAATATATCAGAAGAGTTTATGGTATTCATTCGTTTTGAAATCTCTCGACAGATATCTAATATATCGATCCAATGACAGTAATCTTATAAAGTCCGATTGATTTTCCATTCGGGCATATTTATTATATGGACTATCTATCTGTCCTGTTTATATTGAACAATGAAACGTAATATTTATAATATAAAAAAAAAAAAAAAAAAATCAAACAAAAAATCATATTAATTACATTATTAATAATAATTTACATTCGAATGCAAATTCGAACGTTTAATTTATCATCTCCTTATTGCAAACTAATTTCGTATGCCTTGAATATCCTCAAATCGCCGTTCTCATATCTATTGAAAATTAATTAGGTTGATGTTTCAACGATGATTTCTATTTAACGAAATATTCGAGCTTGCATATGAAGTTCGATAATAATTAACTTGTGTTAGGACGAGCTCGAGATCAAAAATCAGTGAGATTGCCATGTGTAAAAAGAAAAAAATAAAAAAAAAAATAAGAGAGAGAGAGAGAGAGAGAGAGAGAGACACTGAGAGGATTTGGTGATTAAAAATCAATCAACTTTACTCGTGGTACCTATCGGTCAAGCACGAGGAGATTATCGAATGGTATTGATTAAAGAGCTCGAACCGATGACGGTGTTATTGAGATTCTTAAAATATATCGTGAAATCTCGATTCATCGTCGACAGCAATTATTATTCGTTTAACAAGTTGTCTCTCTCTCTCTCTCTCTCTCTCTCTCTCTCTCTCTCTCTCTTTCTCTGTAGCTCTTAAAAGTTATCATCGGTAAAATTTCATATAGAAAAAAAAAAAAAAGAAATGAAGACATATAAGATCTAATCCAATCTATTTGTCTTAATAAAAATTGCAATTTCGTTTGCAATTCATTGTAAAAATTTTTCTATTTGCAAAATATTTCATTGTAAAAAATTTCCATTGTAAAGAATAGCATTGTAAAAGAAACAATTTTTCACAATTGATTCAGTGTCAAGTAATGTGGATAAAATTTTTTCATTAAATCAATTCTTCCTCGATTGATTTAAATAAATAATAAAAAAAAAAAAAAAAAAAAAAGAAAGAAAAAAAAAAGAAATAAAAGAACAAAATAAAATGGAAGAAAAGAAAATTCATTTGATTTCAAACGAGCTCTATCGTAATATTATTTATTAATTATCTTTCTCAATTATTTCAAGGATCAATTATATATGATCGACGATAATTGCATAGACAAAATGGAGAGATCCATTTGTCGAGTTAAAGAAAAAAAAAAAAAAAAAAAAAAAAAAAAAAAAGAAAAAAAAATAAGAAATAAGAAAAAAAAGAAGAGAAAAAGAGAAAGAAAAAGTAGAAAAACATTATTCACCGAGAGAATCGGATACTCTCTTAAATCGTCGTCCAAATATTTGCATCCATTCTATTATATCGATGAATCTTCACTCGATTATTCCATCGAATCGTGAGAAATTAAATCGCATAATTCATCATCGTACCTCCATTCCCATTTCATTCTCCTTTTGACAATTCGATGATTTTCTAATTGAAAGGGCGGGGGGGGGAGGGGAGAGAGAAAAAAAAGAAGAAGAAGAAGTAAAGAGGATACGAACGATTATCGATTCTCCGACGAAGACCATGAATCTCTCGCGATCGACGTGAGTCTTCGTGGATTTGAAAGAAAAAAAAAGAAAAAAGAGAAATAAAACAAACAAACAAATAAATAAATAGATAAGTAAATAAATAAAATTAAATGAAAACGACAGGAAACGAAGAAAAAAGAAAACAAAAAGAGAAAAAAAGTACAAAAAATTCTTAAATAATATGACAGACCGTCGTGATTTTTAGTTATTGTTTTACGTACGGACGAGAAATTCGGAAAATTTCATTGCAAAATTTAACTCGGTCAACCGGATTCCGCAACCATAGGTTTCATCGAATCTCCCACACCGTGTTGCCTCTTTCACTCTTCCTCTCTCTCCCTCCCTCTCTCCCTCTCTCTCTCTCTCTCTCTCTCTCTCTCTCTCTCTCTCTTCCCATACCCCCTATACCTCACCCTCGTCGTATATAATCGATGTTTCTGCAAACGGGCGAACCACGACGTAGCGAGAATAGTTTCGAGTCCTTTTTTCGTTCCAGTTACGTGCTGCACAATTCCTGCGGTCTCATAAATCTCTTCCCTCTTCCTCGTTCTCAGTGTAGCTCTCTCAACTGCACCTCCTTCCCTCCTGCCCTATTCTCCTCTCCTCATACCCCTCATGGTACTCTTTCTCTTTCTCTTTCTCTCTCTCTCTCTCTCTCTCTCTCTCTCTCTCTCTTTCTCTTTCTCTTTCTTTCTTTTTCTTGTAATCGTCCATTACGCTCTAGACACTCGTCGAACCTCGTCGAACCTTGTCTTTTCCACTATTTGTTCTATCTATAAAGATGTATCGAACTCGTTTCTATATTGTGTATATATATATATATATATATATATATATATATATATATATGCATGCGTGCATGTATATATGCATGTATGTATGTGTAACTTTTCGAACACTTAAGTAACATTCTATACTATCTCCTTCTCTCTTTATTTTTTTTTCTTCCTTCTCTCCTTTCTTTTCTCTTTCTCTTTTTTTTTGGTTCCTTTTTGTTCTTTTGTGTTCTTTCTTTTTTTTTCTTTTTTTTTTCTCCTTCTTTTTTGCTCTCTCTCTCTTTCTCTTTTCTTTTACTTTATTGGCCACTAAAGTCAAACGATATATAAAGAAACGTTCTTATGGTTACTTTTTTATCTATATATATTTAAAATCACGAGTATCTTATCTGATCGTATTTTTTTTATTGGTTTTTACGGAATGTTCAACGGCATTTTTAATGAAAATTTTGTATACGTGTGTATGTGTATATATATATATATATATATATATATATATATATATGTATAGAACTTATCTCGAACTTTATGAAATTATTTTAACAAGGTAACATAATGTTTATTTCCGATAAATTCTCGACAAGGTTGAGATATATAATTTCGTTGAATTTTACGTATTAAAACGATGTACTATAAATGGGATAGTTTCGAATAATCCGATACTTCGTTTAATAAATCAATTTTCAATTTTATATCAATGCAAATATAATTTTTAATTAGAATAATTCAAATGATCATGTCATCGTTTGTTACTATATCATTATTTAGATCGAGAACATTTTCATCAATTATTATTCGCAAATTATACAAACTTTATTTATCGTATTTTCGTTTCTTTATTTTTCTTGTTTTTTTTTTCCTCTCTATTTTCTTTTTTTTATTTATTTATTTATTTATTTGTTTTTCTTTTTTTCTTTTTTTTTTTTTTTTTTTTTTTCTTTCCGTTGGTTTCCTCCCATAGAAGAAGTCTCACAAATTAATCAAAAAATTGATACGAGAAAAGGATCGATGAATTAGGAGAAAAAAAAAAAAAAAGAAGAAAAGGAAGAAAATATAAAAAGAATTTAATCTCCTACGAAGTCTGGTCGTACGCACGAATAACATCCAAGCAACATTAATTAGACCCACAATTACGATAATGGGTGAGTTCGTGCATGGCAATTATCGTAGCGCCACGACGGTAGTTAATTAAGAAAAATTCAATTAAGCTCTTTTGGCGGGTACGAGACAGAGGGAGGTAAACGAGGAGGTGTTGGGAATATAGAAATGGCTAAAGCACAGGGAAAAAAAAGAGAGGGGGGAGAGAGAAAGGGAGAGAGGAAGAGAGAAAGAGAGAGAGAGAGAGAGAGAGAGAGAGAGAAAGAGAGAGAGAGATAGAAAAGAAAGAAACGAGAGGAAGGTCTGCTATTATGCGACGCGTGTACGCACACGATAAAAAGAAAAAGGAAAAAGGTTACTTCTGATCTTTTCGAAAGGACGCCTTTTTCATTTTTAACGTTTTTCTTTTTTTTTTTTTATTTAATTATTTTTCTTTTTTTTATTTAATTATTTTTCTTTTTTTTTTTTCTTTAATACCTTTTTTTTTGTGTTTCTTTATGCTCGTTGTCCCTTCACCGAGAAAAAAAATATTTAACGACGCGTAAAATGATTTTGATAGTGACGTAGATCTGAAAGAATCGATCCCTTTGTTCCTCTCAATTTTGTGTACAATTGCGAGAAACTATTTCCTTCTTTTTTTATTTTTTTTTTTTTTTTTTTGTTTTTTTTCTTTTTTTTTCGAAACGTTTGAAAATTCTTTTATTTTATTTTATTTTCATTTTTTCCTCCCTTTGCTTATAAAGCTTATAAATTTTCGAAAGGATAATATTATTGAGAAATGACTTGATCGATACATCAAATACGTTCGATCACACGCGTAAATACATATAAAGAATTTAATTAATTTAATATATTCCATCGATTTATATTTAGTCGAATAAAGTTTACCTGATTAAAAATATATTTCTGATAAGCATAAGAATAACGTTAAAGATGAAATATTTCGATAGAAGATATCTTTGAAAATTTTCGATCTCCTTCCGTACATTTCGAAAACGTTCTTGATCCTCTTGACGTTAACGACCTAAATCCGTACACGTCAGTCGTCGAAATGGAATTATCTTCTGCTCTTATCGAATACCTAACTGAGATTATCGTAGAGGAATTATCAATGATTCGTTAATAATGTATAACACATAAAATTTAACATGAATCGTAAATAATTAATTAATCGTTATTAAAACAATGATCGAAATATGATAATAATTAAAAAGAATAAAATTAATGTAACGTAAAAAAATTAATGTAATGTAAAAAAAAAATTATAATAATTATAATTTTAAAATATTATAAGAATTAACACAGGAATTTCAATGGCACGCATCATCCCTAATATATTCGATATTCCATGAGATAAGGGAAGTTTGTCTAACAGCAAACTAACCCCTAAACTATCCTCACCTACCAGTTCACAACTACCATCAACATCATCGTCATTTATACAAATTTCCATCTTCATCTCCATCTTCATCTCCATCTCTCTATATTTCTCTCTATCTCTCTCTCTCTCTCTCTCTCTCTCTCTCTCTCTCTCTTCTATCGAGTTCCACTTAACCGATGACTATCATATCTATCTATCTATCTATCTATCTATCTATCTATCTATCTATCTATCTATCTATCTATCTATCTATCTATCTATCTATCTATTCAGCTGCCCAATTTTTTTTCTCTAACAATTTCCGATAGTACGTACGTACTCGTACATACGTACACAGCAATCTCGGCAAATTGCAATGGACCATACAATACGGACGCAGTTGCTCGTACGACCAAATCTCGTATGCTATGGTTCTCTTACGGTCGTTCTTGTCGAAAATTCGTGGCACAGTACCAGAGTGAAATTCAACGATAACAGAGAGACTGCATCCTAGTTCACTTTGTATATATGTATATACATATATATATATACAAAATATATATATATATATAGTCAAAAAAGTATATATATATATATATATACTTTTTTGAATTATCAACTTAAAGAATTAGTATACTAAAGCTTAAATTCGAACAAATATATTTATCTTATTTTATCATTGACATTAGAGAAGTATCGCGACTTATTACTTTTACTTTTAAAAGATCATATGATTTCGGTAATCATATATATATATATATATATATATATATATATATATATATATAAAGAAAAAAAAAAAAATAGAAAATATTTTATATATCCCATTATTAAAGGAGACTTTATTTTAAATGTATTTATAAAAATAATTTATCGAGATTGTTCGTAAACTTGAAAATAGAATTGTTATTATTAGTTCGATTGTATTCAATCGTTTTGCTTTATACATTGAACATAAGTTTATCGATCATTAAGATCAAGCATTTAAGATAATTGTAGATTGTTGCTTATCTTCAGGCGCGAAAACCGGCTTAATGTTCTATCGTCTTCCGTAGAGAATTATCGAGTTAGTTAGCCGAAGTTATTCTACCAGACTAGTCGGCAGTAGTGCATCCTTGCAAGTTTACGTTCACCAAAGAGATATATTGTCCGTTAGATCGACGATGTGATAACTGAATATGGGGGTCTTCTTCGTTTACTTAAACATTTCTTCGTTCATTCGTATATTTAAATATTACATTAAATTTATTGCCTTTTAAAATAATAATAATATTATCTAATAAATTTTGATTTGTAGAACAATATATATATATATATATATATATATATATATATATATATATATATATAAAAGTGAATCATCTGATGAGAAAAAAAAATAATGATAATAATTTAATATGCACGAAATAAATTAATCCTTGCAAAATTTTAAATAAATATGATTATAATTATTTCATTAAGATTAACGAACAAAAAAGAAAAGAAAAAAAAAAATAGAAAGTAAATATACCAAATGGGATATAAACGACGAAAAATAAAAAAGAAGAGAAAAAAGAAAAAAGCAAAAGGAAAAGAAAAGCACACACGATTTCCTTAGTCTCATCAGTCGTGTGATAATAATTAGAGAAAGAAATGTTTAATTAATTAAATGCCGCAAAAATGTAAGCTTTTTAATTCGTGTTCGTCCCTTGTACAATATAACTTGTAAGTGTATCCTTTTCATACTAGTCGACAAAGTTAATGCTACCGCCTACCACATATTCTTTGTTCCTTTTAATTTCTTAAAAGCCATGAAATGAGAAATGAGAAAACGGTAGAATGCCTGGAGGCGTTCGTAGACTTTCTTTAAACTTAATTTTCCTTTCGTTAAATCGCTTTGTCAAATGCAACGATTAATCTCAAAGAAACAGTTTCGATTCGTTCGCTATTTCCTTTTGTTTTCTTTATCTTTTTCTTTATCTTTTTCTCTATCTTTTTTTCTTTTATTTTTACTTATTTATTTATTTATCTCGTCCAAAGGGAATTGGTGGCAACTCTGAATAAACAATTTTCAAATGTACCAATATATTTGTATAATAATAATAATAATAACAATAATAATAATAATAATAATAATAATAACAATTATAATTATTAATATTATTATATCGATGTTTTAGTAATAATAATTACAACAGAAATTGCAAAGTCTTCTTCGTTACTTTGATAAACGTTTGAATGGACAACGTAATGAGAAAATTTTCGCATGACTTATCTCCTTGAAAATTGTTCTTAACAATGTCATATATAAAGTATATAAAGTATGGAGATATTTGATAACGTTTAATCATTATTTTATACGAAAAGTAATAATTAATAATTAATAATTAATAACCAACCAATTTTCATTAAGAATTTGAAACGTTGAATTAAAGAAACAATCTCTAATTTATAAAAGAAAACAGAGTGCGTATTAGAAATTTTAAGCGTTTCTTTTGGGGTATACTTGAGTGAAAGGAATAGAAAGGAGGAAAGAAAAAAAAGAAAAAAAAGAGAAATAAAAAAGAAAGAGAAAAGAGATATAACTGATAATGAAAGACAGACGGAGAGACAGAAAGATAGAGAGAAAGAGAGAGATAGAGAGAGAGAGAGAGTATCCAAAGGTATTATCGACTCGATTACGTAGAGAAGGCTACGAAGTAGACAATTTCTACTTTGGATCGACGAGAAGTACCCTGGTTTTCTTCTTTGACGCAAAAGGGCAATAGAGACTGGGCAACGTTCGACGTTCGATTTGGAAAATCCCTACGAGACCGGAATCCAGCCGAAGTACTTCTATTCGGAAGTGCACTTTGAAGGAGTTTCCAAGTCAGTTTATACATAGATATGGATCGAATATACATATATATATATTTATATATATATATATATTTATATATATGTATGTCTATATATATATATATATATATATATATTTATATATATACGTATGTGTATATACGTATATATATATATATAGATGTGTTATATATAAAGTTTGCGAAAGTTTAGGCTACCTGACTACTCCAGAGATTGTGAGAGTTAGAGCGAGAAGGTTAGAGAAGAATAGGAACGACGAAACGGTGGCCGTTCGAGTTTGAATTTACATTTAATAATTGCATTCGATTAATATTCATTGGAATGCAAAGCGATTCTGTAAAACGGCAAATCCACCTTCCTATATATATATACTATATATATATACTATATATATATATATTTTTTTTTATTTCTCTTTCTTTTTCTCTTTTTCATTCTCTTTATCTTTTTTCTCTTCATTCTTTATATATTTTACTTCGACGTCCGGCAATACCACAAGGAAAATGGAAATTTTCTAAACGTTTTGCAAAGTCTTAAACGATCAAGAGAGAACGATTCAGTCTCTTGAATCACCTAGTGGCAAAGAAATAAAATTCCGTTTCTCTCTCTCTCTCTCTCTCTCTCTCTCTCTCTCTCTCTCATTCTCTCTCTCTCATTCTCTCTCTCTCTCTCTCATTCTCTTTCTCTTTCTTTGAGAGAATTCTAATGAAATTCGTCTTCGAGCTGGAAGTTCTCGACGGGACCACTAAATTTATTTACCCGAGTAAAGATCGAGAGTGAACGGTCTGCCTCGATCTACCAAGGATTTCCTTTCGTATTTTCTATGTATTTCGTAAAATGTAAGTAAAATCGAGACATCCAAGTAAAAGTTGAATTCATTCTTTCAAATAAACATTCTTTTCTTTTTCTATTTTTCTCTTTTTTCTTTTTTCTTTTTTTTCCTTCATTTCCATTCTCTTCTTCTTCTTCTTCTTCTTCTTCTTCTTCTTTTCTATTCCTCGTTTTATAGATAAATAAATTGCCTGTTGTAAGATAGACTTTTTGATTGGATAATTTCAGTTTATCGATAGAATCAAATGTAATAGTTGATTCATTGCAAAAATAAAATAGAAAAGGGAAAGAAAGTATTAGAGAAATATATATTATGAAAAATATGAAATATCATTTTAACGTTATCATTTAATCTAACGTTTATCATCGATGATCTCGAATTTAATCTAAATTCGAGAATCTCCAATGATAAAATCTAATGGAAGATCATAGACAAAGTTATTATACATGGTAACGCAACTGTACTAATTACTATGAAACTCGAATCATCAGATTTCGTAGTGAAGGTTAGAATCAGAAATAGATCTGACTATCCGATGTCATCGAAAGATAAGTTCGAAACTTTTGAACGTTCTAAGGTAACTCGAGTTTCTATTCGATCGAATATACGATAACGTCTCGTTTACATTGATGAGAACGCACGTAATCTAATCTGACGTCGAACGAAACGATTCGAATTTCGCGGCTATGATACTACATAAGCGAGTGACTCTCTGAACCGATAATTATCAGAGTGCATCGTATGTCAGCAATGTCACTTTGAATCTTTATACAGAAGGATCGGATCTATATCAAATAGAAAAAAAAAAAAAAAAAAAAAAAAAAAAAATTATCAATGGAAATTCTTTCGTTCATTCTTATAACGATTATTTAATTATGAGAAATTAAATGAAAAATTTCAATATATAATATTTATTATTTGACGATACGTTTATTATGAAATATCATAATCTATATAAATTTTCAAAAATAATCCATTTAAACATTATTCGTCTTTAAAATAGTCTAATAGGATTAAATCAAATTAAATAACACTATAAACGATTAAAGCCATAAAACGATTGTTTTTCTATGACTCGTTGATGAAACGAGTACGTGATCGTTCAGATTTAAATGTCTGACTATATTATTAAGGTTTCTTCATTCTATGAGAAATAGAAATACTCGCGTGTAAAAGATTAGAAAAGTAAGAAAATAAAGAAAAGATAGAAATTAATTGGATTGATCGAAGATCAATCGTTTCTTCTTGTATTACAACGAAGAAAAAAATTGAGACGATCTTCATCGAAAATTTTCTCCCATAAGTACGATCCCCATAAGATAAAGTTAACGTAACGAAACTTGCATCTCGACTCGACGGTACACCGAAATCTTCCTGAAAGCGTTTCACTTAGAAAAGATAAGAAATAAATAGAGAAAGAGAGATAGAGAGAAAGATAGAGAGAGAGAGAGAGAGAGAGAGAGAAACAAAAACAAAAACAAAAACAAAAACAAAAACACAAAACAAAACAAAACGAAATTAAAGAAGAAAAGAAAGAATGTCCATACCTGAGAAATCTTCGTTAGAGCATCGTGTCGATCCTTATATCTTCCACGAAGAAAACAAGAAACACATGAGTGATTAAAAAAAAAAAAAAAAAAAAAAGGTACTCTTCTAACACCTTTCGTTTTTAGCCATTTGAAAGAAAGCACATTCCCTTTCTCCTTGATTTGTCACAGAAGAAAAAAGGTGAAAAAAAAAAAAGAACAGGAAAAAAAGAACGAAAAGAAATATCAGCACGTTCGTCGTCCTTTCAAAATGTTAACAACAAATCTCACAATCATAAACGATAAATACATACGTCACCGTATTTAAATGTCTCTTACGGGCTGGATTGATATTTCTCGAATCTTTTCCGTACGATCGAAACACAATAATCACGAGACACGCACACACGACACACGTCGATTAGGATTTTTCTCCGGCAGAGTAGGAGAAATGAATTAGAAGAAAATATAAAAAAAAAAAAAATTTGTTTTAACGAATTCAATGAATTGATAGATCGACGGTGGGGATAAATTAACGGAAGAAATAAAGATTAGAAAATTAAAGAAGAAAATTGAATGAAGATAAAAACGAGATGAATTTCATACGAGTTATTAATAAATCCTTGCGTTATAGGTCCATCCAAAGGTTCGTCTGTCCTCCAGGTGCGTGGATATGTGTGTATGTGTATATATGTATGAACGTGGATGTATATATGTGTGTGTATTTCTTTATCTTTCTATCTTTCTTTCTTTCTTTCTATCTCTCTATCTATCTTTATTTTTTCTTTCTCTCCCTCTCTCTCTCTCTCTCTCTGTCTGTCTGTCTCTCTCTCTCTCTCTCTCTCTCTCTCGTGCACACACGCGCGCGAGCCCGCTCAACGTTCGTGCGTACGAAACGACGGCGTATGGCAGACTGGACCGAATACCGGAGACTGCCCTTGGCAGCTGCGTGTTCGCTCTGACGCCGGCGATAACGACGACGACGACGGCGACGGCGACGGCGACGACGACGACGACGAACGACGCCGACGCCGACGCCGACGCCGACGCCGCTCGTAGCAACCGTGGAACGACGCGGAACCGTCCTCCGTGGCGCCCTCTCATATCTGTCTTTCTTTCTCTTACACTTTACCGATGCACCTTTTCCACCCTCTTTGCTATTTCTTCTCTCTCTCATCTCTAACATGTTCACTGTATACACACACACATATATATATATATATGTGTATATATATATATATACATATATATATATGTATATGTATATGTATATATATATAGTATGTACGTGTGTGTTTTCGTATATGTATGTATCTCTCTCTCTCTCTCTCTCTCTCTCTCTCTCTCTCTCTCTCTCTCTCTCTCTCTCTCTCTGTCCTATATCTCTGTTTCTGTCTTTATCTCTATCTCTCTCTCTCTATCTCTATCCTTTTACTCTCTATCTCTATTTCTCTTTCTCTCTCTTTTACACATACTCCGGTCTCTATCCGCTTTATTCCTATGTTCGCCTCTCACGGACGTTCCCAATCGGCGTTTCTCTCGCACCCACTATGCCCTCCCCTCTCTATCGATCCTCCGGGAAAGGCCCTCTCTCTGGTGCGTTCCATTTACCAGAGGGTACGCTACGATTTTCTCTCTCTCTTCCTCTCTCTCTCTCTCTCTTTCTCTCTTTCTCTCTTTTCTCTCTCTTTTTCTGACTCGTGGTCGAAAGAAGACTGGCTAGTAGGCGACTCGAAATTCTTCAAGACCGTATTAGACCTCTCTCTCTCTCTCTCTCTCTCTCTCTCTCTCTCTCTCTCTCTCTCTCTCTTTCTCTCTCTCTTTCTCTCTCCTCTTCCTCTCTCTTTTTTTCTCTCTCACTCTCTCTCTGACATCAAGCTGGACCATTGAAAATGGTCGATGTAAGGTTGTTTGAAAAAGGGAAGAAAATTCGCAACCTCTGTGTTAGGAGTTTTCTCTTCTTTCTTTCTCCTCTTTCTATCTATCTATCTATCTATCTATCTATCTATCTATCTATCTATCTATCTATCTTTCTTTCTTCTCTCCTTTTATTTTTATATTTTTTTTGCTTTTTTTTTTCTTTTTTACTCGAGTTCTTCCCAAAATTAGGGGTTGTTCTCTTGAGATATTGGATAAGATCTTGAACGATCGAAGTGTTAGAAAAATCATGGCCGAATTTTGACTTCTGTTTTTAAATTGAAACGTCTTCTATTCAGATAGAATTCTACGAAATTTCATTGACCCGATAATTTTCTTTAAACGGTAAGATACGAATCTGTTTCTTTGCTTTTTCTTTTTTTTTTTTTTTTTTTTTTTTTTTTCTTCTTATTTTCGTAATATTATTTAAAAAATGGCAAAAGTGAATTACGACAAAGATATCTCACACTTTTTCATCCTATTTTAAGTTGATAACAATGCGTATATAATTTTCGTACTATTACATTTGTTCTCTCTTCTTTTTAGTTTCGTGAGATGACGAAGAAGGAAGAAAAAAGAGAAAAAAAGTCTCCAAGATAAATAAGAGAAAACGATTTGGGAATGAATTAAAGGTAAAAAAAAAAGGGGGTCAACAGTTTGTGTAGGAAAATGAAACTGAAAAGGAAAAGGAAAAATAAAGGAAAAAAAAAAAAAGAAAAAATATATATAGAAAGAAAGAAAGATAGAGAGAAAGAGAAAGACAATCTCCTGATTTCATTTCTCTTTCAAGCTACGTGACCTTTCCCTGTTTCAATGACGATGCATTCGCGCGATTGAAACGTGGCACTACTTAAATCAGAACCCTATCCATGTCACCCTAAGTCTGAGCTTAAAGGTAGAAGGATAAAAGCATCCTCACATTGCGAGGTTCTCGTATATACACGAAAGAAGAGAGGAGTTAGGGTAAAGAGGAGAAAACATTCGCGAAGGGAAAAAAGGATTGTTCGTGACTTTCAAAGTTATCCGTGTGTAAGCCTGACCCCCCAACGTAAACCTTTAACCTTTTCGAAATACCAATGCTTTCTTCTTTTGCAAACTTTTCTTTAAAATAAACTTTTCGATGTTAAAAGAAAGAAGGAAATTGGAAAACTTTCGAATACTGATATGCATTTGTTTGTTCGTTTGTTTGTTTGTTTGTTTGTTTGTTTGTTTATTTTTTCTTTGTAACATTAACACATTATCCGCTGTAAACCAATTTTGCATAAATTCATATACATATGTATCTATGTATGTATGTATGTATGTATATATGTATAATAATATGATAATAATGATGTAGATAATTTCTTTACAAACAAAAGATATATAATAATTTAACGTCATACATGAACAACTATTAATTTTCATTTTTATTAAAAAATATATTCATAATTTTCTGTATGTCTGGCCAACCATATTTAATCCTTTAATCTTTTCGATATTACGATACTTTTCTTTTTCATATTTTTTCTGTAAAATATTTAGTAAAACCTAATTTTCCCATGTTAAAAGAAAACAGAAAATTGGAAAACTTCGAAATACTAATATGCGTTTGTTTATGATATTAATGCATTCTTTGCCGTAAACCAATTTTGCATAAATTCATATATGTATATAATAATAATAATAATAATAATAATAATAATAATAATAATAATAATAATAATAATAATAATAATAATGCAGGTAATTTCTTGCAGATGAAAGATACAAAAGAAAAACATTTATTGTCATATTTATTACATAAAAAAAAAAATGTATTGTTATTAGTGAATATATTCTTAATGATTTTAAATATCACACAAAAGAAACCTTTAAAAACATTTTAAATAATGTATGCAAAAAATGGATACACGGAAGACAGGCTAAATGTGTTAATTTACAATTATGACTAATTCATATAGATTTTTATGATTTTAATAACAAATTTAAAATTAAATATTTCTTTGTAATATTATCATTTACATTTATTATAATGTTTCGCGTTTTATCCAATATCACCGTTCTCCATGCATTTTATTACTGTCAAATGCGCGTATGTATCTACTGCTTTCATGATTATTATTATTATTATTATTATTATTATTATTATTATTATTATTATTATCATTATCATTATTACTATTATTATGCAATATATGCAGCATACATAAAAGTAACAAAAACTATAAAGTAGCTTAACAAAGTAACTATTAAAGTAACTTAACAAAGAAAAGAAAAACTTTCAAGAAGAAATGATTCAGAAATATGAGAAAACGAACCTTTTTTTTACGAAGAATGTAACAATAAAAAAAAAAAGAAAAAGAAAAATGGAAATCGTATATATATATATATGAAAAAACGCATTAAATAAAAATATCAATAACAAACAAACAAACTGCAACATTGTCCGATTTATTTAGAGATCAGACAGTTCTTATTAAGAATTCAAAAGTTCAAACATTTTTTATTTACCTGTCGGCTCGTTTGATCAATATATGTAAAAGATCGAAAGAGAGAGAGACAGAGAGAGAGAGAGAGAAAGAGAGAGAGAAAACATATCGGTTGTTGTTGCAAACTTACAAATATACAAAATTAAAAGGATATAAAATTATTATAATTAATAATAAGAATTTTTATCCTTAGATTATTATTTCATCGAAGATATCAAAGACTCGTTTCTTTATGAGTATTGATCGAATTAAGGGATGGGGGAGAAGAGGGGAGGGAAGAAAAACGAAGAGAGAAGTAAGAAGAAGAAGAAGAAGAAAAAGATGATGAAAAAGAAAAGTGGTTGGCAGCTTGGATTCATTTTCTCACTGAAAGTCTAAGTTCGAACAACGCCGAAACGAAAAGTTAGCGGAAACGGAACCACCAAAGATTCCGATGGTTCCTCTTCTTCTTCTTCTTCTTCTTCTTCTTCTTCTTCTTCTTCTGCTTCTTCTTCTTCTGCTTCTTCTTCTTTCGTGGCAACCATGAAGCCCCAAAGATTTCCTTGTCGGATAGATCGAACAAAACCGATTTTGCGGCGATTCAATTCCGTCGGAGGAAAGTTCGGATGGTTGGTATGACAGAGCCATTGGCTGCCAAGAGAAAATCTACGAACGATTCTCTACGATTTTCGATTCTATGTGTACGTTTGCGAAAAAAGAAAAAGAGAAATAGATATAAAGATAGAGATATATCAAGGGAAAGGATTCAATCGTAATTATGATATCATTTGGATTTTTTAGATCAAAAAAACAAAAAAAAAAAAAAAAAAGAAAAGTGAAAGTGTTCGATAATCGTGAATAATAATTGAATATAATCATTTAAAATACTTCATTCTATTCTTAGAAATTAGATTTTTCTTAATAAAAAAGAAAAAAAAAAAAAGAAATCTCCCTTTGATATCTAAGCTCGACTGAATTTCAATGTATATCAGTCTTAAACGTATCTTGTTAGTTTCTATTTCCTAACTTCTTAAGACTTACGGATACCACGCTAACCACGCTTTATCGTATTTAACGATAATGAAGATCCCCCCTTTATCTGATAATCCTATATAGCTCGACGAGTACATGTCTTAATGAAAGAAATTTATTTTCAATAGTTTATTATCATAAACTTCTAATATATTAATTATTATCATTTAAAGTTTTCTTTTATTATGAAACATCGTTAACAAATAATCCTTTTCTTACTCGTCTTTACTCCATTCCAATGTTATCAATGAATTATAATACACACACACATATATATATATATGTGTGTGTGTATAATAATTAATATACAATTTATTTATTATTGTATATTGATGGATATTTGAAAAAGAAAGAAAGAAAGAAAATTAATAAATAATAAAAGAAAGAAGATTGGAAGAAAAATGTATACATAAAAGAAGAATGTAGTGACAAAAAGTGACCTTAAAGATCATTATCGATTGGCGATATTCGATTCGAGATAACCATATCGATAGTAGAAGCAGAAAGCGTGTTTCGAAGTTTCTACGAACATCCTTCTCGAATCCAATGAAATTCTGTTAGTAGAGGAAGTTCACTTGCCGGTAACACGCAAAAGCAATAGGACACGTTCTATCGCATAAGTTCGCTGAAGGAGTTACGACTGTTCAAAGAAGTTTCGACTTAGGTTCATCGTCGAATGTCCTTCGTTTCGTTATTGAACAATGATATCAAGTTTTCATTTACTTTATTATTGCGTTCATTATAATATTTTTTCGAATCATACTTTCATTCCTCCCTTTCATGTAGTTTCTATTAATATTATTTTATCATTTAATTATATTATCTATTTAATTATATTATTAATTTATATTATTATTATATCTAATTATTATTAATATTATTATATCTTTCTATCTTTCAAATGTCTCTTGTCAAATTTTTCTAAAAATAATATACGATGCATTGATTATAATTTAAAATATTCATTAAAAAAATAATAGTCTGATAATCATTATAGTTTCCTCGACGTATCATTCGATTACAACGACGACAATTTTAACGTAATTGCGTATATGTAGAGAAACGATTAGAAGAAAGAGGAAAATGAAGGTAAATAAAAAGATAAATGAAAAAAAAAAGTACAAAAATAAATAAAAGTAAAAAGAGAGAGAGAGAGAGAGAGAGAGAGAGAGAGAGAAAGAAACGAGATTTCATTCGGATTAATTAAGATTTATATTAACGTATGTACGTAAATAGATACAATAGTCAACTTCAATCAAATAGAAAAGAGAGAGAGAGAGAGAGAGAGAGAGAGAGGAGAGTACAGAGGGAAGAAGAAAGACGAAGGATTTACATTAGTCTTCGCATCCATCACAAAGCAACTAAACTAAAGAAACAAATGGTAAGAGCAAAATGTTCAATTTAATTGAAGTTTAAAACTGTCACTAGGAAAAGATTTGCCGATCCAATTTATTTTGCGATATCACTATTGTGAAACATTTTCATTTTCTATCTTTCTCTCTCTCTCTCTTTCTCTCTCTTTCTCTTTATCTTTTTCTTTCTCTTTGTGTTCATCTGCTACCATCTTATTCGATCGAATTTTCTCTTAAAGACACGATTCCATCTAATTAAGTATCTATCTCACGTCTAAGTATCTTCCTTTCGAAACTGATGAAGATTTTTTTCTCTCTCCCTCCCCCCCTCCCTCCCCCCGCTCCCCATCCTCCTCTCTGTGTCTCCGTCATCGACCCTTCTCCCTAAACACTAACCCTCCCCGTTTCACCGTCACAACCCTTCGATCATCGAATTTCGATTATCTATCGGCGAATGCCGAAACGAGAAAAGATTTTTAAACGATAAGAACGAATCCAGGCGATCACTTTGATCACTTCTCATCGAAAAGATAACACAGATTCGTCTGACATTTTCGATATAGCGTAGGATGATAACCAATTAATTTTAATTCTCGTGGGAATTATGACCAAAGGATGAGAAGAGAGAGAGAGAGAGAGAGAGAGAGAAAAAGATAGAGAGAGAGAGAGAAGTAAAACGTTTTAAAGAGTCTTAAATTAGAGAAAAAAAATACACGTATACATTTAACTATATACATCTATTTCAATAATTATTGTATTAAATTATATATTAGGTTGGAAACCATGAAACGGGCGTTTTTGTTTAGTTATTTATCTTCATTCAACGCCCGTTTCATAGTTTCCAACCTAATATATATATATATTAGGTAGTTTTATATATTATATAAAAAACGGGGATATACATACATATATATATATATATATACATATATATATATATGTATGTATATATATATATATGTATATCCCCGTTTTTTATTTAATTTTTCGCAGGATTAAAAAAAAAAAAATAAAAATTAAAAAA
>NC_140824.1:3330000-3337500 GCF_050613455.1 Vespa mandarinia
GAACGCTGTAGGCGCGTTTCTTTTCTTTCTTTTTTTTTTATTTTTATTTTTATTTTTATTTTTATTTCTATTTTTATTTTTATTTTTATTTTTCTCTCTCTCTCTCTCTCTCTCTCTTTTTTTTTTTCTTTTCTTGTATGAACATCATTTCATTACGGTAAATATGTAAAGTAGTTATGCCATTAACGATATTAGTCGAATATGGAATAGGTCTTTTTTCTGTTTTTTTTCTTTTTTTTTTCTTTTTCTTTTTTTCTTTTGTTTCCTTCATTTAAATATACTCATTCTAAAAAATGTTATGCAATGTTAAACATAATATACAATATTCAAGATGATCCTTCCAGGTCGCGTGAAGAAAGAAAGAAATAGTATGAAAATAATTTTGTTCTTTTTTCCAAGTAAAAAAAAAAAAAAAAAAAAAAAAAAAGAGAGAAAACGAACGAAAGATAGAAAAAGAGAGAGCGAGAGAGAGCGAGAGAGAGAGAGAGAGAAAAAAAAAAGAAGGAAATAGAAAAACATTCGCACCTAGGATATTCGCGAGAGCGCGAACGATATCTCATATCGATTATTATTATTACGATTTAAAATGAATACAAGTTATATGAAAATTTTCCATTTATTTTAATCGGAATAAAGTAACGAGAAAAACGTGAGAGCAAAGTCTTGCTTTATTGAATCTTAAAGCTCACTTAGCGACTATAGGCTTTCCATGTTTTCGCGGCACAGCGTAACATTTATATCTCTCATAAATCGTTGAAACCTGGCCGATCGTAGAATGCATTGCTCGAGCAGCTGTTCCACAACTCGCAAACCGATAAAATTTTAACTTCCACCACTTTCTCCCTCCCTCCCTCTCTCTCTCTCTCTCTCTCTCTCTCTTTCTTTCTCTCTTTCTCTCTTTCTTTCTCTCATTCTCTCACTCATTCACTCACCCTATCATCGTTCATCTTTTAAAGATCGCTAGAACCAATGGTAGCTTGCAGTAATATACGTTAGAGTATGAGAGTAAACTTAGCTCGTTCTTCTAAAAAGAAATCAGCCGAGTTGAATAACGTGAAATTATTAGATCGCGAAGAAAAATTTACTCTATGAATTTCTTCAAAATCTTCTTTCGTAAGTCGAAAATATTCATTCTAAGAATATTTTTAATAATCTCAGGATTTACAGGAACCTCTCTCTCTCTCTCTCTCTCTCTCTTTGTGTACATATATATATATATATTTCTCTCTCTCTCTCTCTCTTTCTCTCTCTTTCTTTCTCAAGTAGGTTGACCTATACGTTTGTAGAACGTAAATATGCAGGAAGTTTTGATCGGATAGCACGTTGAGCTTCCATTTTAAACGGGACGCATCTAAGAAGATTCGCCGTATAATCCTAAGGAAAAGCTCGTATCTCGGTGTAATCTCGCGTGCAAAGGTATTCCTCTTCTCTCATTCAAACACACATACACTCGCATACATATTTACGTAGATACATCCATACGTACATACACATACGCACGAGTTTCCTTGCTTCATATATTCCGTTAATATAAAGTAAATTTTACGGAAAAATAGGAAGGAAACTACCAGGTTTTTACTCTCTCTCTCTCTCTCTCTCTCTCTTTCTCTCTCTCTCTTTCTCTCTCTCTCTTTCTCTCTTTTTTAAATCTTTTATTTAACTATACGCAAGAAATATAATTAATAAAATACATTTAGTAAAATATTATCGATTACGTTTAATGAATATTTTTAAAAAGGGATTAAAAACTAATTGTTCTTTTATATCTAATAAAAATAAAAAAAAAAAAAAAAAAAGAAAAAAAAAAAAAAAAAAAAAAAAAAGGACAAAAATCTTTTTCACATTTAATATTTTCCCTTTTTATTAGAAACATTGGAAAAAAATATTTGTTGGATTTTGATTCAATATATTAAAATGTATAAATATTTAAAGTTTACGGTAAAGAATACTTTGAATGTTCGTATGTAAATCGATGGTTTGTTGAATATACATATATACATATGTACATACGTATGTACGTATGTACGTATGTACGTAGATATAAACACGAAACCGAAAACCTGTTATTAACTGCTTGCGAATGGTTTTCATGGATGCGTATTGCATGGGCACCGCACTTGGTCAAGCTTAATATACGCTTTAGATTATCCTCTTCGAATCTCGTTCGGTTATGCCGTCACGGTCGTCGTTACGTATACGTAACACCAGTGACCGTACGTAATCGTAAAAGCTAGCAGAAACGAGACCGAGATAGTATGTGACATTTCAGAGTAATGAAAACGGAGTTGCATGGCCGCATCACTCACTTTTACATCCATCATCCAATCTACCAAAGCGTCTTTTACAAGCAAAGATTTACTTTATTTACCAACACCCCATGTTACTCTTGATCTTTTTACCTTCTTATCGTACGTTTTTGGTTATTTTTCTTTTTCTTTTTTTTTTTTTCTTTTTTTTCGTTTTTTTCTTTTTCGTTTTTGTTTCGACAAGATCTTTTATCCAACGGCCCTTCTTTTTTTTTTTTTTCTTTTTTTTTTATTCTCAATATCTATTATCGTACGACACGTATTTTGTGAACAGAATAGAGAAAGAGAAAAAAAAAAAGAAAACAAAAAAAAGAAGAAAAAATCACATCGTTGTACTAAATTGTCATAGAATTGATATTCTTGTATCAAATTTAATGTTTTATTGTAAATAATTTGAAAATAATTTTAATGAAAAAGAATTTTATTAAAAAATAAATTTGATTGTATAAATTTTTTATAGATGAGATCTATAAAAAATAGTTTGAAATTGTCGTATGTTAAATCGATTCAGTGAAAAAAAAAAAGAGAGAGAGAGAGAGAGAGAGAGAGAGAAAAAATTTCTAGAGATAGAAAAGTAATCTGTTGGCAATGTTAAATGCCAACAGATAAACATCTGGACACTCATAACTTTAATATTTTTAATTGAGCTTGAATTTATTAATTACCAGATATGTAAACCAATATAATCTGTTACATATGTGAATACTTATCGAACTTTTACAAGTGTTTTAAATAAAAAATAAGCCAAATTGTATAGGCGATTTTATCGATGATCATCATGAACTCTCTAAACGCGTTTAATATTTTTCATTGACATTCAATTAACGGTTAACTTAATTAACGCTTTTTAATATTTTCTAGATCCAATTTGAAACAATTTTAATAGCCGACGATTCGAACGAAATATATTTAAACTTTTTTCATTTGAAATTTTTCTACGAGAACAAAATCGATTATTTTTGTTTAACTTTTAATACTCGTTGTTTTCTACATCGAAAAGTGTATAACGAAAGGTAATAAACAAAAATTCAGGAATGATTGCGAACGATTAATACAAATATTATCGGGAATATATTCACGAATGAAATATGATATAGAACCATGAACATGGTTATCGATTTATGGGCTGGAATAAACAAGTATTTGATGAGGATCGGGAAGAGAGGAGGGGGGACAGGGGAGGGGGTGGGGGAGTTTGGATTTGTCACTTGGCTAGCAGTATTTAATCGACACAAACAATTTTCATGTCCGTTTCAGTTGGTTAGCCACTCGATCGAACGCATACGGATACGTTTGCACGATTACATGGTATATGTAATTAGTACGTGTACGTACATTTAATGAATTCGATTAAGATTGATTTAAGTTTGAGATAAGAAAAGAAAAAAAAGAAAAAAGAAAAAAAAGGAACTCTCTCTCTCTCTCTCTCTCTCTGTCTCTCTCAAGCATATGATTAATTAAATAAATTTGACATAATTAATTGTCTTTTTACTTTTTTTCTTTCTTCCTTTGCTTTTAATTATTTAATAACGTTTGTTCGTGAAATTTGAAAAAATTCAAATGTAAATGATAATTTTTGTCGTGTTATTCTTGTTTTTCTTTAATTCTATCAAACTCTTCTTTTTCTCTCTATCCCTCTTTTTCTTTTTTTTTTTTTTTTTTAGGCACTTTGTTAGTGCCTAAGTCTAATGTAAAAAAAAAAAAAAAAAAAAGAAAAAAAAAGAAGATAAAAACAGAGGAAGATGAAGAAGAAAAAAGAAAAGGAGAAAAACATGTTGAAAGGTAAAGACTCGAGGATGAAGCAAATGCGATCTTACTTACTAGAATCGCGGTTGACATTTTTATACCTTAGTTGTATCTTTAAGTTCTTCCTTGTCACCTTCAGCTCTTTTCTTCTTCATATTTTTTCTTTTTTTCTTCTTCATCTTCTCCGTTCTTTCGACCGAAGAACAGGTAACCGTATCCTAGGGAACGATTTATTTCGCGATGTAATGAAAGCAGTCTCGCTATGTTCTTTTCGTCGCTCGTTTCTTCCTTCGTATTGCCCTGAATTCGTTCTTAGGAATGATTGCGCGTAAAAAGGAAAGAAAAGAAAAGGAAAGAAAAGAAAAGAAAAGAAAAGAAAAGAAAAGAAAAAGAAAGAAAAAAGAAGAAGAAAAAAAGAGAAGAGAAAAGAAAGGAAAAGAAAAAAAGAATGAGAAAATAGAGAAAGCAGTAATTCTTTTTTTTTTTTTTCTTTTTTTCATGTAAAACCATTGTTTTTTTTGCTTTTTTTCTTTTTCTTTTTTTTTTTTTTTTTTTCTTTCTTTTTTTCATGTAAAACCATTGTTTTTTTTTTGCTTTTTTTCTTTTTCTTTTTTTTTTTTTTTTTTTTTTTTTATATATATATATATACATATATACGTGTGTGTGTGTGTGTGTATGATATCTCATTTAAAATGTTTCATTTTATTATATTCTATAAGTTTTCTAATTGTCAATTATTCATTTTCATGGATTATGAATTATGAACTATTGATTATCAATTAACGTTCATCGAAGATCGATTGTGTTGTTACATTTGAAAAAAAAAGAAAAAAAAAATATATATATATATATGTATATATATAAAAAAGAAAAATTATTTATAAGAAACAAAGTATCGAAGTTATTTGCATCGATTTTTGAAGAGAACAATTTGGACGTTTAAATTAATTATTTATTTATTATCAAAGGAAAAAAAAAAAAATAAAAAGAGAAATAATTCAATCAAGAGAATTAAAGATATTTTACGGATCATAAGAATTGTGTCAAAGGAATATTATGAAAAGAAAGGAAGAAAGAAAGAAAGAAAGAAAGAAAGGAAAAAAGGAAAAAAGAAAGATAGAAAGAAGAAAAAGAAGAGTAAGTATGAACCAGACGACGAAAGGATTAGCGCGGCATAGAAAACGAAGAATTTCTATTTCTATGAAGAAGACACAACCTATGAGGTCAAGAGAGAGATTTCGAGAGAATCTCGAGGTCGCATACAATTCTAAGTAGACCGTATACACCAATGACAACGAAGAAACGAACGTCTCGTGAAAGCATACAATGTTAGATACGGAAAGATGGTACTGCTGATTCTGCTTCTAGCTAGGGGAGGTAGCTGCTGCTGCTACTACTGCTACTACTGCTACTGCTGCTAGTGCTGCTGTTGTTAGATGAGACGTTAGAAAAGAAGATGCTTCAACTGCCAGTGAATGGTTGGAATACAACGAAGCGACGGCTACCACAGAGACGGCTTTAATATTTGAGTTCTCTGTCGTTCTCATTGTCATCGCAAGAGAAAGGAGACAAGGAGAGAGAGAGAGAGAAAGAAGAAAGAGATAAATGATAGATAGATAGAGATAGAAATAGAGATAGAGGCTGTATTCTCAAAAAGAATTTAGTTTTTGAATATCAGAGAAATTTATCGATCGTATCGTATAATAGTTAAAACGAAGATAACGATGATTGATTTATCTTTTTAAAAACGATCGATATAGAGAATTATTATCTTTCTCTCTCTCTCTTTCTCTACCTTTCTCTTTCTCCTTTTTTTCTCTTTTTCTTTATCTATCTTTTTTCTCTTCCGATATATTGGCTTTCAATTTGCACTTGGATGTATTCTATCAGGAAGCTTTACAATACACCAACGACACCTCGCTCTTCTATATATTGAGAAAGCACGATGAGTAGCTAAAAAACAAAAAGAGAGAAAAAAAGAGAAAGAGAGAGAGAGAGAGAGAGAGAGAGACAGGTGAATGACTATTTTATGATGTATTATCAGCATTCTTCGTGAATGATCGATTTCAGGGTAGATCTTTTTTATCCATTATGATTATTTCTTTTTTTTTTCTTTTCTTTTTTTTTTTTTTCTTTTTTGCATTATAAAACAAAAATGAATTATTAATTATTAATTATTAATTATTTAATTATTAATTATTTTTATTCGACCGAGTAACATAACAATCAACCTAATTCTTTTTATTTTACTATTACATTATCGATGAATTATCTTAAAATGAGAACATAATGAAGACAAATTTTTCAAAAATTTGTATATTATTACATCGACATTATAAAATTAAATTATAAACTTTTTGATTTTATCAATAATACTTTTTATTATATTATTCTATTTAACGATATAAAAGATCGTCGTTTGATCGATAAAATTCAATTTACGTATTTAACAGAGAAAAACATTTCGTTTGAAAATAACCTGCACGCATTTGATTCCATTCAGAGCTTTCGAAAGATCGTTTTCAGAGAGATCGTTTAGTATAGTGGCATACATATAGGATTCTTCCTATCGCTTAACATCTCTCCTCTTCTCAAGAAGGATAGAATTGCATTGATAGAAAACGGGTGACGATCGTAACGACGTTCTCAGCTTCTCTTGCTATTACTATTGCTGGCCTAAAGCCGATTCGAAGGAAAAGTAACGAGAGCTTTTAAAGTCGAAGTAGCTGTCACTCCAAAGACTTTCTCTCCTTTTTACTTAAATATAAATATATATATATATCTTTCTCACACACAGGTATGTACGTTCACTCTTTTCTTTTTTATCTCTTTTTGTTCCAAGAAAATCTTTTTAAACTGAACTTTCTCTCTCTCTCTCTCTCTCTCTCTCTCTCTCTCTGTGTGTGTGTGTCTCTCTCTCTCTCTCTCTATGTGTGTCTCTGTCTCTCTATCTCTCTGTCTCTGTTTCGAAATTATCACGAGACATCATTGACAGTAGTCATGAAAAATTTCATCAAATAAATATATTATTTTAAATATTTAATAATTATAATAAACGTTCAATTTGATACATTATAATATATAATTGAATTATATTTTCTTATTAGAAATTAATTATTTTATAGATAGTTATTTTCAAATGAAAATTAAATATTATTATTCAAAGGATTTTTGAGTCGTATCATTCATAGTTATTCAAGGCTATTTATATTTATTTTCGATATATATTCTCGATATTTGTAGTATTATTATATTTTCGAAAACAATCTGATATATATATATATATTATATTAATAAAATAATTCAATAATTCAATATTAAATGTGAAGTATCGTCGCCCGAATTTCCATAAAATCTTTAAACAAGATTCAGTCGGATTTCAACCTATAATTCTTTCGTACAGGAAGAAGGACGAGCTCTTGAAAATAGGACGATTTACTCGATTTCC
>NC_140824.1:3342500-3345000 GCF_050613455.1 Vespa mandarinia
GAATAATATATATCCGTTCGAATCACCATTATTTTCGTTCGTTTATTAGAACGTTCCCGTTTAGTGATATTTTTAGTGACTCTTTCCCTCTCTCTCTCTCTCTCTCTCTCTCTCTCTCTATCTCTCTGTCTCTGTCTCTCTTTATCTCTCTCTCTTTCTCTGTCTCTCTTTCTCTCATACAAACTCTTGTTCTTCTTTCCTTTTTTAATTTTCCCTCTTTGTCCCATCGATATCTATACGTAAATTGTTACAATTAGAAGTGGATACGGTCATGCGACGTTAAAGAAAAATACGAACGAAATAAACTTCATTTTATCAAGCTATTCAATGTCTATGATATAATACAAAGTCATACATATTACCATAATTATTCTCTACTAGAATCGAATTTGCAATAATTAGAACAAAACGCGACTTCCCGTATCGCGAATCTATGAAAGCCAAATGTAAACGCTAGCTCGTGTTTCCGTTTTACCGAGTGCGTTCCCGCTAATTGTGTTGAATTCGGATGTAATTAAGTACCAGTTCGTAACACGCGACACTAAGCGAACCGAACTCAGTGAGAAAATTGGATTGGGTTTATTTCGAAAGAAGGAGACAAATGGTTCCATCGGGATAAACTCTTCATTCTTTATTTTCAATTTAAGAAACATAATAATTTTCTCTAATCGGTTAATAGATATCGTGAAATTTTTTTAAATTAATTATAGAAAGGAACAAAAGGAAAAAGTAAAAAAAAAAGAAAAGAAAAGAAAAGAAAAGAAAAGAAAAGAAATAAGAAAAAATGGAAAGAGAAAAGGGAAAAGAGAGAAAAAAAAAAAAGAAGAAAATATTATTCGATAATATTTCGATTCGAATCTTCGCCGATGATTTCTTCTTTATCTTTTTTCTTTTTCTTTCTTTCTTTCTTTCTTTCTTTCTTTCTTTCTCTCTCTCTCTCTCTTTCCTTTTCCTACTTTTTAAAGGACACTAGAGCAGGTGTAGCGACGCGATGAGACTATACCTTGAGAAAATCAATTTCACCTTTCGCTACGTACGCCCTTCTAATATCTTCGATGCTTCAGAAACCATTTCTACTCTCTTGCACTTGGTGAAAGTAACTCCGGAAGAGATACGAAAGGTTTCGAGTTCCACAGGAGTAATCTATCGAGGCCGTTATCCGTGAAAGTGTGCGAATCTCTTCGGAAAAAGAACGGAAGCTTGGAAGTAAAGAACCATAAAGCTCACAATGGAGTAGATAGCATTGGAACCATTTGTGTGTTGTCCGATAGTCCGAGATCGACCGTTTTATACGACGTGATTCATCGAACTCCCTATCGAACGATTACGATCTGATCATAAATATTTATAGTTGGAACTTTAGCAAGGATTTCGATTCGTAAAAATATGAAACCTATCCTATGAAAAATGATACACGCGTATCATTTGAAATCATATTGATACAATTTTTGATAAAATGTTATATCGAGTATATCGTATTATTATTACGAATCTTAGATACGATATCATTGTATAATATCGATATATATTTTTATTGGAATTTCAATTACGATCGTATTAGTAAATGAAGAAGAAGAAGAAGAAGAAGAAGAAATTATTATCGCTATTAAAATATTTCGTAAGAAATTTCTTTTTCTTCTTTTTTTCTTTCTTTTCTTTTCTTTTTTTTTTTTTGCCATATAAATATTTGCTCCTAAAACAAAATACATTTTTCTTCGTACATGTATGTATATACCTACCTACCATGGTAACGCAAAATTTTCTTATTCTTTCTATCACGTCCTATGTATTTACCTATGTATGTATGTATGTATGTATGTATGTATGTATGTATGTATGTATGTATGTATGTATGTATGTATGTATGTATGTACATACTGTAAAATTCTCGAGAGAGCACGTATCGTACGATATACAATTTCTCGACAATCACCGAACAACAAAACCAAAGTGAATACTCAAGTTGGATCGAAACGCAGCCAATTGAATTTGTCGATTCAAATGGAGTTCGATCTTAAGTTTGATGTGAGAATAGAAGAAAAGAAAAAATAGGTCTATGATTCTTAATTAAAAACAAGGACATTTTAACGCGTGTCATTTAAACGTTCATATATATATATATATATATATATATATATATATATATATATATAAACAATAATAATATTTGAAATAAATCATTTATTGTTTCTTCCTTTTCTTTCTTTTTTATTTCACATAAAAAATAGATTGACGTTAAACAAAATACCTAGACCTATATAGAACTGGTATTTCTATAAACAATAACTATCGAAACATATGATAATATATCCACATACTGAAGCATGTGGATTCTATTATAGAATGCTTGCCGTTCCCCGAAATTACAGCTATGAATTAATTGGCTAATTGATTAGCTGGGAATTATTCCCAATCGAAATATCAAATTGGCTTTAAGCGATCTCACGTATGTAGATGGTTAGTTACTATACAGACATTCGGCCGTAAGTGAATATAATCC
>NC_140824.1:3347500-3355000 GCF_050613455.1 Vespa mandarinia
AAATTCGACATTTTGATTTATCTTCGAGAAATTAAATTTACCATTAAATAATCCAACGTACGAATAAGAATCAACCTTGAGATCTATATATATATATATATATACACACACCCACACACATACACACACACATACATATGATTATACAATGTACGTGTCTGAGTTTTACGATCGACGAAAAATCACCGTAAAATAATTTTCTAACGAACGAGGAACGGCTTAATAATAACAAGAGATGTGTCCTACATGCGTCGATCACGTAGTTCAAAAAGGATTCGAAAAATTTGGCCGGTTTCCACGAAAGAGTGAAAACTCGTTCGCTTATTTATTAGACTAGTAAACAAACATATGATGGTCAAATACTTGGTTCGTTTGATGATAGAGTTTTTATCACAAAAACATTCGTTCACGTTCGATCGATTTTTTTTAATAATTTTTACTTGTTTTTTCTCTCTAACTCCCTCCCTCCCTCGTTCCTTCCCTCTTCCTCCCTCCCCACCCCTCCTCTCTCTCTCTCTCTCTACAATTTCTCTCTTCATTCTCTCTCTATTTTTGTGGTATAAATTTTCATCGTCTGGTTTGTGTCAACAGACGATACCCGAAACCGTGTTACGAGCGTGATTTTTTCGGTACATTGAAATGTGTCCGATTGTCATGTCAAAAATTTATTTTCTCTTTAAAAATCCAGAGAGAGAGAGAGAGAGAGAGAGAGAGAGAGAGAGAGAGAGAGAGAGAAAGAGAAAGAGAGAGAGAGAGAGCTGGGAAGTAAAAGGAGGAACCATTAAAAAATGTAAATATACGTTCGAATTGAATGATTTTCTTATATTTCGAAAAAAAAAAAAACATATATATTTTGATAAAATTCATCATTTTTTTAGAAGGGAGACATTACAATCGATACGTTAAATAAATATTAATTGGCAATATTGTAAACATAATATATATATATATATATTACACATAAATATATATATTATGTGGACCGGAAAGTAATGACGCTTTCTTAAATTAAATTTTTACCAAGTTTTTATTTTTAATCACAATCAAATATCGACATATGCAGAAACGACATTACTTTCCGGTCCCCCTAATATATATATATATATATATATATATATATAATGACGAATCTGGTATTATATTGTAACAATTTTGTATTTGAAATTTCTCGCTCGTAATTGGTCGATATTAAGCCGTATAACTGGCAAGGTTCGAGTAACATCCATCCGGTTGCTGGTACGATAATGCAAAATCACGATGCACGTTTCGTAACATACCTCCTCGGTATGTTAATTTCAAGCGATACCGGTAGAAATGTCCTCGGGATAGGAGTGTAAAAGTATATACACCGATGAAACCAAGAGAAATTAATTGTAAGCTGGCCAATGAGGTCGTTGACCTCAAAAGATAGAGTGAAAGAGAGAGAGAGAGAGAGAGAGAGAGAGATAAATTTTGGTAGATACATTCGAAAGGGACAAAATATATACGATGCTTCACATTAATTTATAACAACGATATTAACCTTTTGATATCTGAAAAAAAGAAAATAATTAATAACTGAACGAGGAAACAAAGGAAGAAAAACGAAGAAACGAGTGAGAGAGAGAGAGAGAGAGAGAGAGAGAGAAATTTTGGGAGATAAATTCAAAAGGGACAAAATATATAAGATGGTTTACATTAATTTATATCAACGATATTAACAACGATATTTTGATATCTGAAAAAAGAAAAAAAATAATTAATAACTGAACGAGGAGGAAGGAAAGGAAGAAAAACGAAGAACTTAAAGGAAGAATAAAAGAAGAAAAGAAACAATACAAATTTTACAATATACAATTAAATAAAAATATCACAGATCATTCTAACGACAATATTAAAAAATATATTTTTAATGTCTAAAGAAAGAAAACGATTAAAATTTTTTATCCCTCCGAAGGTAGGAAAAGAAATGGGAAAAAAAGAAAAAAAGAAAAAGAAAAAAAGAAGAAACAAGAAAAAGAGAGGGAAAAGAAAAGAAACAAATGGAAAGAAAAAAAAAGAAAAAAAAAAGAAAAAAAAAACACACACAAAAGAAATTTCGTCCATTATATGCAATTAAAATAATTTCCCTCGTTACTATACATAAATTGAAACATTTGACAAATAATTATTTCGAATCTTTCGTTATATATAGTTTCTTTGAACGGTGCATGAGGATGCAATAAAGTTTGAAAGGGTGCAATTAACAGGACTATCCATTTTATCAGAACATTGAGATTACCTTTCGATGGAAAGTGAGAGAAAAAGAAGAAAAAAGAAAAAAAGAGAAAAGAAAAAAAAAAAAAAAGAAAAAAGGAAAAAGTTAGAGAGAAAAAGTGAGTGAGTGAACGAGAACGAGAGAGAGAGAGAGAGAGAGAGAGAGAGACAAAGAGAAAAAGAGAGAGAGAGAGAGAGAGAGAGACCTTTGAAAGAACTACTTTGTCTCTTTATTAGAAGGTCCCCGTGAAATTTAAATCCACGGTTCTCGAACCGTGGCACGAACCGTCGAATAGACTGCCAATTTAAACTTTCCAAGGAATTCAATACGTCCGAGAACTAGCCTCTGGCCGTAAGCAGACGCAAATTTAACGTTACATATTCAACGAAAACCCAAACGTATATACCATTTGTAAGGGCTCCTCTATTCATATCGTACTTCTCGCACGTTTAAACTCGACCCTTTTGTTCTCTTCCATTCTCACATATCTTTGCTACTCGCATATCTTACTCAATCTTACTTGTATAAAAGGTCTGATAAAGACGATAATATCAGAGATTGCGTAAAAAAAGAAAAAAGAAAAAAAAAAAAGAGAGAGAAAGAACTACGACGAAAGTTTTTTTATCCTTTGAAAAACACAAGCTTGTGTTACGTACGAATATAAAATAATGAAGATTCTAATAATTATTGATTCATTATTTCTCTAAATTAATTCTCATTGATCAAGTCTCGTATGGTATGGATTCGTCGTTCAAAAAAAAAAAAAAAGAAAAAAGAAAAAAGAAAAAAGAAAGAGAAGAAGAAAGGAAGCAAAAAAGAAAAAATAATTGCAATCAAATTTCCTTTCGTTACACTTCATCATAATACAAGATATTATCATACGATTCGATTAATACAACATACCTATCTCTATGCTTTTTATATGATTATAAAAAAGAAAAAAAAAATATCAAAGGAAGGAGGGATAAAAAAGGAGAGAGAAAGAGAGAGAGAGAAATTAATATATTTTGACGAAAGGATATTTCCAATAAAAATTGAAATACATAGTTACACCGGTATCGAAGGATCTAGATATGTTTATCAAGAGATAGATAGAGAGAGAGAGAGAGAGAGAGAGAGAGAGAGAGAGAGAGAGAGAAAGACTATACTCCCTCATGTTTTTATATTTCTAATATGGCTAGAGGTGGAATAGGGGCTTGCAAACAAAACGTCAAAAGCATGTATAATGTTTCCGTATCAATCACCGTTCGAACTAGAACGCAATGCATCGAAATTCCCTTGCGTTCACTGCGTTTTCCGTGTTACAATTTTCTCTCTTTCTCTCTCTCTCTCTCTCTCTCTCTCTCTCTCTCTCTCTCTCTCTCTCTCTCTCTCTCTCTCTCACTCTCTCTCTCTGTCTCGTTCACGTTCTCGCTCATTCGCTCTCCCTTTTTCATGACGCTTCTCCGCAAGCATTTTTTATTACCCACGTGTAACGTTTCGTGAAGCACATGCGAAAACACCGAAAACTCTCACGCGTCGAGTTCGAGGGAAGAGTCACGTGAAATATACGGGTAGTCCGCAATTATCGGTTGATTCGAAAAACAAAAAAAAAAAGAAAAGAAAACAACAACGCGAATAAAAAAAAATATGTAATAAAGAAAAAATAAAGATAGAGAGAGAGAGAGAGAGAGAGAGAGAGAGAGAAAGTGATATAAAATAGAAATGTAATCAGAATGTTTTCCTTCTTCTATCATTTATTATCTAATCTCTTTTATTATCCACTGAAATCTTTATATTGAGAAAAGAACGAAGTCAATCGAGTCAAGCGAAATAAAAAAAAAAAAGAAATTAAAAAAAATGAATAGAAAAAAAAAAATATATATATATATATACTACAGTACATAAGGCAATGTTAATTTTAACGATCGAGACTCATCGTTAATTGCTGTTCTCGATAAATCTACATCGGAGAGGAGGTCAATGACTTCTCGCCAAGGAGGGTTGAAGGTGTCTAATAAAAAAAAAAAAAAAAAAAAAATAGAGAAAAAAGGAAAAAAAAAGAAAAGAAAAATAAAGAAAAAAATGAGATAGGAGGGGGTGAAAAGAAAATAATTTATCGAGCCCGAATTTCCCTCTCTCTCTCTCTCTCTCTCTCTCTCTCTCTCTATCTATCTATCTCTATTTATCTCTATCTATCCGTCTATCTCTTTCTCTTATCTTCTTATTCATTTGCTTCGAAGGGGGAGAAGTCAATTAGACAAATTCATCGCTCACGGATCGTTACGATTTCTCATTCGAGTGGAGATCATTAAGAAGGATTGACATAGATTTCTTGACGACGAGAGTACAGTGGCCGAGGATATTTCTGTATCCGATAAAAATCGCGTCGCACCGAACGCCTGTTTGGCTTCTTTCTCATCTTGACCTTCTTTTCCAACATGGCGAATCGTTCGTTCGTTCGTTCGTTCGTTCGTTCGTTCACGACTTCGGTCGTTATCGAACGGAAATTATGCTACGAGAAAAAAAGATGCGGGAAATCTCTTTCTCTCTTTCTCTTTCGCGCATCCTTTTATTTTTTTTTTTTTTTTATCTTTCCAAGATAAAAAAAAAAAAAAGGAAAAAAGAAAAAGATAATGATTTACAGACTCTCATAACGAGAGTAAAGGAACAAATGGTGGTGTTAGTTAATAAAAAGAAAAAAAAAAAAGGAAAAAAAAAAAAAAGAAGAAAAAAAGAAAAGTATCTCGAATACGAACAAACGAATAATAATATAATCGTTTTGTTTTTCCTCGTACGTAAAAATGATCATTGATGAATCAAAGTCAATGGATAACAACGTACATATATATGTATATGTACACGTATCATAGATATATAGAACTCTTACGATCGTATTCGTTTGATTAAACCTATCTTCACTTTATGATCTTGTTTACTTTAACGAAGCTTACCAACGTCATGTCGTCGCGTCGTAATACGAGCCACGATCCTATCTCATTGACCCTATCGTGAACTTTCCTTTCACAAGAGATCATTCTCCCTATCGTACTTGTAATTTCCGTTATCGTTGACGATCGTAGTATAGACGATTACTATCGTTGTCTCTTGGTACTTATTGAAGGCAAAAAAAAAAAAAACAAAAAAAAAACAAACAAAATAAAAGAAAAAACAATTAAAATTGTTTGTCATCATAAGTCGATTGTGTTCCATCAATCAATTATTAATCGCGATACTCATTAATGCTCATTAATACTTCAATATTTCTCGTTGATGATAAAAAAAGAAGGAGAGGTAGAAAGAGAGAAGGAGAGAGAGAGACAGAGAGAGAGAGAACTGTTTGAAGCAACTTCGATATCGATTTCACAGAGTTGCAGCATAACAATCCTTGCTATTTCGTCTCTCTCTCTCTCTATCTTTCTATCTCTATATCTCTCTATCTCTCTATCTCTTTCCATTTACCATGCTGTATGCATATACATATATATATACTTTATATGTACATATATATTGTACGAAAACGGAATTACCGGCTTTATTCCAGCGATGCTCTATCAAGAGAGACATTTATGATCGTAAACGTGGCACTGATGCATATCCGGAAACCAACGCTGACTACTGCCTAGTTATTACTCGCCCTAGAGTATTTTTGAATGACACTCTCTTTTCTACCTCCTCTCTCTCTCTCTCTCTCTCTTCTTTTCTGTCGGTATACAAAATTCACTCGCGTAACACACAATGTTGCATTGTTAACCTGTTAACCAGAGAAAACGAGTTAATTCGTCAGTAGAAGTAATTTATTTGTTATTTTCTTTTCTTTCTTTCTTTTTTCTTTTTTTTTTTTCTTTTTTCTCTTTCCTGTTCTTTCCTTTTCTTTCATTTTTCCGTAATAAAACTACAAACAAATCACTTATTTATTTATTATTTTTTTTCTTAATTCCATTAATATCATTATATATTATTATTATTATTATTATAATTATTATTATTGTTATTATTTCCCATTGGAAAATAAGAAGCGATATTTATATTAATTCGTTCGGAGTGTTCGATTTAAATTCGTACCATTTTATTTTTAATCAAAATAAATATCGGCCGAAATTTAACAGGTCAATTTGTTATCAACTGGGAATATCACGTATGTGCGATCTCAAAGACAAAAAGAATTTGAAAAACAAATTGAATGAAAAAATTCTGACGTGAAAAAAGTATCAAGGAAAATATGTTGATTTAATATTGTCGATATTGTATTTTTTTTTTTCTTATTTTTTTTTTTTTTTTTTAGTCGGGAAAAAGGCAAAAAAGAGACGTACAACCGTTTGGGAATAACGATTCACGTCGTTTGATATTCCCTACTCCCTTTCTTTTTTTTTTTGTTTTTTTTTTTTGTTTTATTTTGTTTTGTTTCGTTTTCTTTTTTTCTCCCATTACATAAAACTGTCCTTCATATACTGCTTGCCACTTTCCGAAGCTGATAAATTAAGATGAGTTGTGGAATGGAATTCCTTGCGTCTAATTAGGAGACGAATTTAATTAGCGAAGCCCTTAATTAAAAGAGCACACCACCGAGGCAAATTTTGAAAGTGTACCTGTTAGTCTTTCAACGACGTTTCGTAAAACTATTGTACGCGATGAAAATCATTCTAACGACGTTTTCGACAATTTTATTATGCATACAAGGTAACCACAAATTTATTAGAGCCACGTTAGTTGATACTCTTCTAATTTGCAGAGGATATCATCAAAAAAAAAGAGGATATCAAAAAAAAAAAAAAAAAGAAAAAAGAAAGAAAGGAAAGAAAGAACGAAAGTGAGAAAGAAAGAAAGAAAAAGGAAGATTAAACTTTAATTCTTTTAAAACAGTCCATTATAATCAATCCGATACACCGATAACACATTTAATTAACGTCACAACACGTTATAAACAACCAGCATCATTCTACACACATACAAAATATTGAATGAAAAAGAAAAAAAAAAAGAATATATATATATATATGTATCAAAAATGTATAATGAGAAATGATGAGAGAGAAAGTTCTCAAATAAATCATTGAGAACATCGAAGAACGTGCTAATATTCGAGATGCAAGCGTTAGACTGAACTACGGACTAAGGTTCTATTCGAGAGATAGCAGAAGGAACAAGAAAGAGACAGAGAGAGAGAGAGAGAGAGAGAGAGAGAGGGCTGGGTGGGTGGAAGGAAGGGAGGGAGGGAGGGAGTAAATAGACTTGATAGGGGATTGAAAGGAAAGTGGAAGTCGTAAGGGGTAAGAGAAAGAGGG
>NC_140824.1:3360000-3375000 GCF_050613455.1 Vespa mandarinia
TTCGACTGGGAGGGGCGGAAGGGAGGACGTAAAAAAATGGTAGAAAAAAAAATTCTTCCAAATGGGAGAAGAAAAGAACCACCTTGCGCAACCACCCAATGGAATTGTTGAAATCGCGGAAATTGCAACATCGTTGAGAAGTATAAGCGTACGTTAGTGTCCATTTCGAGAAGAATATAGTCCTACTGTGACTCGACCGACACACAATAGATATAACCATTCGGCAACGCAGTTGTCGCAATTTTATGAGACGCGCTTTTATAAGCGCTCCCAAAGCACCTTTCTCTATCACTATCACTATCTCTATCTCTTTCTTTCTCTCTCTCTCTCTCTCTCTCTCTCTCTCTCTCTCTCTATCTGTCTCTATCTATCTCTCTCTCCTTCTCTTTTTCTGGTTTCTTTCTTTGTTTCACTTTTTCTCGATTTTCCTAGGTAAAACGACTCGAGCAACATCGCCATGCCCGTACTAACACGAATACATGAGAACTAAAGCTGTCATTGTCGCGAGAGTTACCGTCTATATATTGTAGAAAAGTTCAGAAACAGAGGATTCCCATTGAGAAAGATAAAGAAAGAACGATCCAATAAAATTCTAAGTCTACGATCGTATTGCAACGGTAAATAAGGATTCCATTCGGACAATGTGAACGTATAAATCATTTCTACTTCGACTCCGATTGACTTTAGTACTTAACTCATTTACTTTTTCGCAAAACTGCCACGGCGAAATATCTTTCAAATTGGTCGTTTCGTTCGACTAGAGAGACAGAGAGGGAGAGAGAGAGAGAGAGAGAGAGAGAGAGAGAGAGAGAGAGAGAGAGAGAGAGAATAGTTCGTTTCCTTCGATATTAGAAGAATTATATGTTTTTCGCAATTAAATTTATTATTTATTATTTCTTATTTTCTATGCTTCCTAAAATTTTCATTTTGAATTATTTCGATATTATAATTCAATCGCAAACTGGCTATTGACGTTATCTTTCTTTTTTTCCTTCTTTTTATTTTTATTTATTTATTTATTTTTTTTTTTCTTGTTTCTTCTTTTTATCTTTTTTTTTTTTTCTTTGCTTTTTTTTATGAAAAACAAAGAGGATACCTCAACAATGGTCGAAATTATCGTCGAGTACTTTCTTGTATTTCGCTTTATGAAAACTCCTTTCATTCGCTTACTCGCTATAATACCAAAGTTTCTACTACTACACTACTACACACACACACACACACACACACACACACACACACACATACACACACACACATACATACGTAACAAATATAACTTTTGAACGACCTGACAAATTAGTTAACTCTTCTTCTCGTATTTGTTGTTAAAAAGAAGAACAAAGAAAGAGAGAGAGAGAGAGAGAGAGAGAGAATAGGATAGAAAACATTGCGTTAAATCTAGAAAATAATTTTCATCGTTTTCTTCTTCTTCTTTAGTTTCCTTTTTTTTTTTTTTTTTCATTTTCGATACCACGCTACATTCGTTATAACCCAAATTCGTACGGTAAATACGGTTTTCTCGAAGTGTCGAAATTTATATTATCCGAGAAAAAAAGAACGCCACTTGCAATACGTAAAAGAATCGTAGGAAATACACTCGTTAAAATTCGTACAAATATGGGAATTATGGCGTCGAATGAAGTAAGTTTGATGTAAAGTTAAACCACCAGAGGAAAAAGAAGAAGAAGAAGAAGAAGAAGAAAGAACGAGAATGGAAATGAGAGCGGAAAAAAATAAAAAGATAAAAAAAGGAATAATGGAATGAATGGGAACATATGTAAAACTGTGGATCATTCGAAAGAAGAAATTTAAGAGGAAAATCGTTCGTAAGTGTAGCACGTTTGTTCAATCGATATTTTATATACATATATATATATATATATATATTTATTCATGGGAAATATTGAGTATCGCGCGCCTGAATATAGGCAATATGTTTCATTTTATTAACTGTTAATTTGATACATTCATTAACACGTTATATTCAATATAATAATATATAAATGAACGTAATGGGTATAATACGAAGGTTTGAACTTTCTTATCAATGGATATTCTGGGTAATTATCATTCATCAAACTATGTATGAAGGGTTGCTCATCTTCAGGCTCTACCAATTACATTACGTTGAACATTCTCGTAGCTGTACGAGAAGAGGATTAACAACGAACAAAACTTCAGTCTTTCTCTTAGAATCTGCCTAATAACTCTTTCTCTCTCTCTCTCTCTCTCCCTCTCTCGTGATTCAAAAGAAGTGATTACTTTTTTCTTTTTTTTTTTTTTCACGAACATTTCATAAGATCCTTGTGTACGTATGCTTTCCATTATGAAATGTATGCTGAATGTACACCTACATTATCGAACCATCGTAACTTGAGATTAAACCTTTATATACCTTACCTTTTCTCACACAACATTTTCATTTCAAATACTGAAAGCAACGCGTACGTATCGCAATTGTGAAAATACAGTGCGTGGAATTTCACTTTGGAATATCATCCAGAGAAAAATATTCATCTAGCGAAAAAGAGAGAAAGATAGAGAGAGAGAGTGAGAAAGAGAGAGAGAGAGAGAAAAAGAAAGAGAAAGAGAAAGAGAAAGAGAAAGAGAAAAATGGGAAATAATTCCGAGAATATTTCAACTCGATTTATCTATGCATACATACATATATGTCTATAATATTATAAGCATTCTAGCGCGAAGAAAAGATTGTCGAAAAAAAAAAAAATATATATATATATATATATATATATATATATATATATTCGCCGAATGTAAGGGATTTATTATCATTAAGATAAAATATGTTCGATTTTTAAAGTATATCGCATGGTTATTCATTCTTGCGTAAATAACATACAGAGGAAAGAAGAAAAATATTGAATGTAGGACAAAAAAATTCATCCACGCTTTTTATTCGTACATACATATATATACATATATATATATATATGTATATATGTATATATATATATATTACAAAAAGATACGATTAAATTCTATTTCTTTTATTTTGGTATTCGGTTTATTCACAGAAGTCACACATCGTTTAAAAATCCTTAGGGCAACTATCAGACATGGAATGCAAATCGTATTCTATTCGTCCGATCTTTTTCCGAATAAAAAAGCTAATCTAATTTCGTACGTCGTCCTCGTCCTCATTCTCCTCATCCTCCTCGTCCTCGTTGTCGTCGTCGTCGTCGTCGTCGTCGTCGTCGTCGTCATTGTTGTTAAAAAATTGATTGAACATATTTTTTGATTTATAATAATTATATGAAATTTGTATATTAAAAAAATTATATGAAATATGTGCATGTGTGTGTATATTTTATGATTAGAAAATATTTTGTTAGGTTAAAACGCAATTTATTATCGTCGGTTCGTTTCCGTTTTCCTTTTGCTTTCGTCGTCCTCGTCGTCGTCGTCGTCTGGCATCGTCGTCTGGCGGCGTCGTCATATGGCGGCATCGTCATATGGCGGCATCGTCATATGGCGGCATCGTCATATGACGGCGTCGTCGTCATATAGCGTCGTCGTCTGGCGGCGTCGTCATATGGAGGCGTCGTCATATGGAGGCGTCGTCATATGGAGGCGTCGTCATATGGAAGCGTCGTCGTCTGGCGTCGTCGTCATATGGCGGCGTCGTCGTCTGGCGTCGTCATCGTCGTCATCGTCGTCGTCGTCGTCGTCACAACGTATTTAATAACGTTTCCCTATCCCCTTTTTTTCTTTCCCTTTTTTGTCTTCTTTTTTTTCTTTTTTTTTATTTCTTCTCTTCTTTTTTTTTTATTTCTTCTCTTCTTTTTTCTTTTTTTTCTTTTTTTTTCATTTTTTCTTCGTTTTACCTTGTTTCTTGATTAATCGTTATTAGCTTCATTTTTCACTTTTCTTCTTTTTTTCTTCTTTTTCTCTTTTTGTCTTTTCCTATCCTTTCCTCCTTGCTTCTTCCTTTCCTTCCTTTTTCCTTTTCTCCTTTTTTACTCTTTCCTTTCTTCCTTTGAAACGAATTATGAATAAGAATTGTATTAATGTAAGAATATCATTCTTTTGCCAATTTTTTTTCTAGTTGTTTTGGAGAAAAGAAAAAATAAAAACAAAAGAAAAGAAAAAAAGCAAAAAAAAAAAGAAAAGAAAAGAAAGAAAAAAAAAAGGGAGAAAAAATATTTCCCCCCTTCCACCATCTTTCTTTCTTAATTTTTGCCAGATGATCATTATCATTGTCTTCGCTTCTTTGTACTTGGTCAATCGTTGTTAGAGTCTTACTTTCTTAAGAATAATTATTATTTCAAGAGTTTTCATTGGATGTACGCACACACGCATACAGATATATTCTCATACAGCGCATACACACACACACACGCACGCACACACACACACACACACACACACACACACACACACACTATGAACAAGAACTATCCAAAAGGAACATTATTTTTCTACGTTAACGTTCTCTATCCGTAAGAGAAAAGAAGAAAGTAGCATTTTCAAGAAGAAACTCAGTTCTTTGTCTTCGAAAAAATTAAAGGAAAAAGTTCGCGGATACAAAGGGAAAAGGGGAGGATTGTTGGGAGAAAGAGGAGGGTGAGTGTGTTCTTTCGTCGTCGTCTTCGTCGTCGTCTTCGTCGTCGTCGTCGTCGTCGTCGTCGAGCTCGCTTAATCTCGTTTTCCTTAAAAATACTCACAACTTCTTTCGCGTACGTTCATGGATTCGTTTCCTTACATTCTTTTTTCGTTCGGTTCTTGAGAAGCTCGAAAAGTTTTCTTTTCTTTTTTCTTCTCCTTCTTCTTCTTCTTCTTCTTCTTCTTTCTTTGTTTCTTTTCTTTCTCTCCTTTTCTTTTTTCTTCTTCTTCTTCTTCTTCTTTCTTTTTTCTTCTTTTTTTTTTTTCTTTCTTTTCTTTTTCCGTTATTGTCATACGTATCTTTGAAAGACTTCTTCATTTTTCGAGAAGCAAAAAAGAAAATTCTTCTTTTTCATAATACTCTTGGGCGCGCTCTGAAATGTTGCTGTGGCGAAAGATAAAAATCTGCATGGTATACGAACAGATTATTTCTCCAAGCTCGTACCATTTAGCCCTTCTGCGATTTCGCCCGTACATTAGAAATTACTACTACGTCGTGCCTTTTTTTTTTTTTTTTTGTATACGGCATAATTCTCATCCGCTTCTGTTCTTTTAGTACGTACTTTTCATCCTTTTTTTTTTCTCTCTTCCTTTCCCCCCTTTTTTCTTCTTTTTTCCTTTTTGTTTTCATTTTCTTTCTTTTTTTTCTGTTTTCCCCTTCGTTTCAGCGACGTTTCTCTTCTAGAAAAGAAAAAAAAAAAAAAACGAACAAAAAAACTTGGCCCTTTTCCACGTTGATCTCTTTTCGATGAATAAGTTTAATGAAAAAATTAATACTCCATTCTAGATTTATTTCAGTTTTCTTTTTCTTCTTACTTTGCTTTTTTCTTCTGGTTTTTTTTTCTTGTTAATTTCTTTTCTCCCCTTTTTTCCTTTTTCCAGAATATACGATATAATATTTTTCGATATTGTCGTCTTGACATATTTTTTTTCTTTTTTTTTTTTTGTTTGTTTTTTTTTTAAACTTTTTAAATTGAATTATATGTCTTAGAAAGAATATGATCTCTTATTTAAAGACAGATGCGATTAAACTGTAATAAGAGTAAGTGGTATAGTAAAGTCATGAAAGGAAAATCTTTCAATTTTTCAATATCGTAATATTAAATATTAATAAATCATCTATTTGTTATGTTAAATAAACAAAACAAAATTTACATTTTGATTATAATTAAAATGTAAATGATTTTATTGTAGTTGTGTCTTTATTACGAGAAAAAAAAAAAAAGAAAAAAGAAAAAATTCTATTTTAAAAATTATTACTACGAATAATCGATAATTATCGATATTATTGTTATGTTTAAATAAATAAAGAAAAAGTTATGCTTGAAAATGATGCTTCTTTCAAGTCTCTAGAACTTTCCGTTTCGAAGATATCGCCTTCGAAAGATTTCCATTCATAATTTCCGTTCGTACACCTGTTCGTAGTAATAGTATAGTAGTAGTAACTTCTCCAGCTGATTTGCGTAAATTCTTGGAATTTAAATAGGTCAGTGTGTCATTCAGCCAAATGAATGAAATTATAGAGATCAATGAACCAACGTAAATATCTTACATTTACACATGGGAATTCAAAATGAAAAATTGTAAAGACTTAAATCAAACGTCATTTTTTCTTTCATTATTTTCATTCACCATATTATTAATAATTAATTAACATATTGTTATAAATAATTTTTATAAACAAATTCTTACGAAGTAAATTCATATCGTTTCGAAACAGAAGAAGATATACATTTCGATCAATTGACAATATTACGTAAATTAATAAATTATAAACAAATTATTTTTGTAATCGAATAAACAATTTTACTCGATATTGTTAATAGCCAAGTTTTCCATTTAAATCCAGAATAATACTTTGGAAACTGAAATTCGTAAATACTTGAAACCAATACATAAAGTACATGGAAAATAAGCGTAAAATAAGCGCATAAAAAGGATTTATAAAAATATTCTTTTTTAAACTAATAATTTTTTAACATACATTTTTTAATATACACGGACTAATAATTCTTTTTTTTCGTCTTTTTTTTTTTTTTTTTTTTTTTTTTTTTATAGAGAATATTGTGACGCATCGATCAATGTCATGTCGAAAATGTATGATTCCATTAAAAAAAAAAAAAAAAAAAAAAGAAAGAAAAAGAAAGAAAGAAAAAAGAAAACAAAAATAACCACAGCTTATCTTTATATATCCTTATACGTTTGTCTACTTACAAATAAATTATTACTATCATATTATAGCATCCTCCGTATTCATGCGACTTTTGTTATCAAAGTTTTTCCATATCTTTAAAAGAAGAGGTTCATCAAAGTTATTTCCCTTCTTCCCTCCCCTCCTCTCCCCTCCCCCTCTCCGCCTCCAACACTTTGTATATATTTTTATAATGCTCGAGAAATATGAAGGATATTATGTGTTCAGAGAAAAGATTTATTCAGAAAAAAAGCATAAAGCTTATGAAAGAAATAATTTTCTTTCACTATCGTTATAACAGCTGTACTAATAGATGTTAGATATTTGCCGATGGAACATCAGTAATGACAAATGGTGCTTTAATTAAACTTATTATTAGAATTATTATTTGCATTGTATCTCTTTCTCTCTCTCTCTCTCTCTCTCTCTCTCTCTCTCTCTCTCTCTCTCTCTCTTCTCTACTCCCTTTCTCTTTCTATCGCCAAATTCACGATAAACGACTGAGAGAGAGGAGTGTCTTGCGAAAGAGTACGAAGAACAAAAGGGGAGATAAAGAAAGGAGAAAGTGGTGGTAAGGGGTGGGAGTGAGTATGGAGGACAAAGTTGTTCGTCGTGTCTTATCTTTCGTCCAACTAGGATACACGAAAGAAGTTATACGAGAAGCTTTACGAGACAGGAAGACGTAACAGGAAGCCCATTATTTTTCTTAATACTATAAGCTTTAACAAGAACAAACCACACCAAGAGGAAATCAACAAGAAGAAAATAAAGAAGAAAATAACGATAGTGAAGAAAAGAAGAAGAACAAAAAAAATAGAAAAAAAAGAGGGAAAAAAAGAAAGAAAGAAAGGAGGAAAGAAAGAAAAAGGAAACAAGTATATAATTTGACGATAAAACGACACCGTTCAATCATTATCTATCTCGTAGCATTGATACGATAAGATTGATAATACGTTATCGTACAACGCGATCGTTATCTTCAATTATTAGTATTAATGATAAGCCCTTTTCCTTCGATAGAATGAGAGGGAGTAACACGATGAGACGACAAGCTTAGTTATTTTCTCGGGTAATTAACGAGGATAGTGAAAGGTGTAGTAAACAGACAGACAGAAGAGTGCATAACACCGTTATTAGAAACTTTTGTGGCTCTTTTGTTCTCGAAGATAAACGACTAACTGTTCTACGTACAATATTGACATAAGTTTTAGATGACGGAGACGAACCTATACGAATTTTAATCTCCTTCCCGACGACGACGACGACGACGACAACGACGACGACGACGATGTATGTTATGTATGCTTTGTAACGTTACATACATACATACACATATATACACATACATACATACACATATATACACATACATACATACATACATACATACATACATACATACATACATACATACATACATACATACATACATACATACATACATACATACATACATACATACATACATACATACATACATACATACATATATACATATATACATACATACATACATACATACATACATACATACATACGTACATGTAAAGCTTATAGAGACATTCGATGAACGATTTAGTTTAACGTTAAACGTCTACCATGACAGAAATTTATCTTCCTCGCGGCATTACGATGGAATATGATACTATTCGTATATATATACTTATATATAGATCTCTCTCTCTCTCTCTCTCTCTCTCTCTTTTTATTTATCTCTCTCTCTCTCTCTTTTTATTTATCTCTCTCTCTTTCTGGATTGTGTAAGTATATGTTTATCGTATATGTTTATCGTATATATCTGGTTAATACGTATATTAGTATGGATCAAAAATTTCATTGTAAAAAGGCATGTCAACCATGTTAACTCCAACGTTGGCTTTCCTTTTTATCCCATAAAGAAATATTGCACTAACTTTAAATGAGGCGTTTATACTTTATCCGATTTATTTCTTTTTTCTTTCTTTCTTTCTTTCTTTCTTTCATTCTTCCTTCCTTCCTTTCTTTCTTCTTTCTTCTTATTTTTTTTTCTTTTTCTTCTTTTTCTTACGACGAAAACATAAAGTTTAATTTTGTACACGTTACTACCACGAAATCTTACCGAAGGTTAATGCCTGCTGTTTTCTACCCCCTTAGCTAAGTCTTGATGCTTTTCCCTTTCTCTTTCTCTCTCTCTCTCTTTCTCTCTCTCTCTCTCTCTCTCTTTCTTTCTTTTTCTCCTTCATCGTACAATTTTTCCAAAAATACATCCACACACAAAACGAGGAACGAACGAATACATAAAAATATGAACACGCCGGTCGAATTTATACGATGGTAAAATCCACGTTGAAAAATTGTACAAGCGATAGAATGGACGTGGAAAGAAGAGGGTGAAGAAAGTAAGCATCAACGAAAGGATATCCGAAAATTTATTAGAAATCTGCTTTTATTCTTTTCACCGTTCGAATTCCTTCGTGTGTGAGTGATAAGAACAAAAAAAAAATAAATAAAGAAAAAAAGAAGAAAGAAGAAGGAAAAAGAAAAAGAAAATAAATAAAAAGGAATATTATTGAAATCAATGTATTATACAATAATAATTTCTTCATTCGTATTACTGCTTAATTGATATTCAACAGATATTTGACATTATGTTAAATGCATACATACATATATACATAGATACACATGATAAATAAATTAATTGTATCTACGAATAAAATTAATAATAAATAATATATCATTGTGATCGATTACGTATATATATATATATGTGTGTGTGTGTGTGTGTGTGTGTGTTTATGTATGTGCGTGTGTATATATATATATATATATATATATATATATTAATACGTATAAATAATATTCAATAAATAAATCTTATCCGATAATAATCAAATTCATTGTTGAATTATTTTACGATTCGTTAAATGAATGCAATAATAAATGTAAATTCTGTTTCTATTAGATCGATATCATTCGAATAATTTATTTATAATATTCATTTTGGAATCAAGAAAGATCTTTCGTGTTTGAAGAGCCTTTTAAGATGAGAGAGGATCCAGTACGATGTAATTTCATTCTTACCATCCTCTCTTCCTGTACTCACCCGAACTCTTCATTCTTGTCTAACTCTCTCTTTCTCTCTCTTTCTCTCTCTATCTATCTATCTATCTATCTATCTATCTTTCTCTCTTTTATCTTCACCTTTCACCTTTCACCTGCATTATTCTCCTCTATTAACAATCTTATGCAAATTTTGTTTGCTCGAGCCGATGGCGTCTGGCATGCATTACGGACACCATTGGCAAGTATTCTAGTTGCTTTTAACTACCATCGAAACTTCGATGGGTATTCAGAGTGATGGTATTGATATTAAGTCCCTGAATTTCTAAAGCATTGTACATAAGATCTGATCCTTCATTTTTTTTCTTTTTTTTTTTTTTCTATCACACAAGAGAGAGAGAGAGAGAGAGAGAGAGAGAGAGAGAGAGAGAGAGAGAGAGAGAGAATACCAATATTTGGATTAACGAACATTAAAAAAAAAACAATAAATCTATTTTTCAATTTCTCGTCAATTACATACATACAGTCGATGGGATTATGCTAATTTACAATTATAATTACGATTGAAGAAAGAAGAGAAAAATAAAAGAAGTAGAACAATATTTCGTAACAATAACATTACATTCTTAATTGTTTCTTTTACTTAATTTTCTTTTTATTTATTTATTTATTTTTTGTTTTCTTTTTTTTTGTTCTTTTTTCCTTTTTCGTAACGTTTGAATCGTTCTTCTTATCTCTTTGCGCGTTTCTTTTATTCCTCTGAAAAAGTAATATAACTTCAATTTCTTCCGTCTCAATTTTTCAACGCCATATCTTCATTAAATTCTTTAATAATATTTCATATTTAACTCACGTTCGTTCGTATTCACACTCAGGCGACAAAGTTTTCCTTTTTTCTTTTTTTCTTTTTTTCTTTTTTTTTCTTTGTTTCTGTTTTTTTTTTTTTAATATTATATAATCATGATCTACAAGGGTCCATGCGTATATATCCCGTTATAATATACTTATATTTTACTAACGTAATATCTCGCGACTAGATATTTCTAAAGAAAATCATGAATCTCATGACGTAAAAATATTTTGTCATTTTCTTTCCCGAAAATGAATTGGAACGTCTTTACATAAAATATTATTATAGCGATTCTCGGATAGATCGAGAAACGAGATAATACAAATTTCATAGTATCGAAATTACTCCATCGTATTTATCAAATTAAAATTGAACAATAACAAAACGATAATTTCAAAATTAAATAGTGTTAATTAAAAAATATTATTTTTCTTTTTCTTTTCTTTCCTTCCGTCCTTCCTTCCTTCCTTCCGTCCTTCCTTCCTTCCTTCCTTCTCTTCTTTTACGAAAATAATATCTGTTGTGCCAAGAGGATAATTCTTTTCAATTGAATCGAAGAAAAGCAAGAGAAAAATAACGAAAGAAAGAGAGTGAAAAGAAAAAGAAATAATAGAAATAAGGAAGTAATAGAAAAGAAAAAGAGAAAAGGAAAGGAGAAGAAGGAAGAAGGTAAAAAAAGAAAAAAATAGGAAAAGGAAAAAAAAAATAGGTAACGCGACCAAGTAAAATGATCGAAGAAGCCAGAAGCTACGTAGGAAGAGATCGTCGTTCCACGTTCGTTGTGGTCGGAGGTCGAGCTCATTTGTTAAGCGTACGAGAACAATGCTCGTCCTATTGTTCGCGCGTAATTATTGTTTTGCCCCGTGGGTGCAGTCTCGTGCACGTTCCCTCACCGCTTTGCAAAGCGTGCTTTGCTTCATTACGTGTCCAGATAAGCGACGTTTCCAAGCTCTCTCTCTCTCTCTCTCTTTCTCTCTCTCTCTCTCTCTCTCTTTTTCTGTCTCTTTCGCTCTGTCTCTTTCGCTCTGTCTCTTTCGCTCTGTCTCTATCTCTCACTCTCTCTCTCTTTCTTGCTCATTCTATCCTCTTTTTCTTACATTCACACCAATCCCATATCTAAACCTTGATTACCGAGCATTCCAGTCAAAGTTTCGAAAGAAAATGAAACAACTTTAATAGCTTTTACTATATCCTACGAAATTTATTCGTTTCGAAATTCTAAGATCTTTAAAATAAATTCTTTTAACTACAATACGATTTTAATAAATAAATAAATAAACATATATATATATATATATACATATTATTTTTTTTTAATAATATATATTGTATTATAAATTATAATATATATTAAATAAATAAAAGAATTATGTATTAAATAACAATAAAATTATTGAATAAATCGTTTCAATATATCGATCTAAAAGATTTAAATTCATAATAATTACAAAATCATATATATATATATATATATATATATAAACAAACGTATTAAATTATAACACAGATTTATTGTGAATCTAATACTAAAACATTTTGAAAATGTCTTATTTTCTAACGATGATTAAAAATGTCATACGATTATTCGCGATATCTAAAACTTTCTGAAATTATTTAGTTATAGCTGTGAAATTCGGAAAAGCGTATAATACGTTAGAGATAAAGATAGTTTGGCAAACGATTTGTCAAATAAACGGACTTAGATAAACGACGACACGTCCTCGTTTGGTGGAATGTCCGACAAGTTAGATCCTAATAAAAGTTAGAATTGGAAAGGGAAAGGAATAAACGTGCGATACGTAGTAAACGACACAAATTTGTTTGTCGCTAAAAGCGTGAATTTAAATCAATTAGAAAGTTGTCTTCTCTAATAGACGTTAGAAAACAAATGATACCACTTTCGTTTCAAAAAACGTTTGATCGTTCCGAACAAAGTCTATGAAATGGAATTAGACGATAATCGAATTGAACGTTTCGTTTAAACTAATCTCGAGTTAAGGGATCAAAAAGAAAAAAAAAAAAAACGAAAAAAAAACAAAAAAAGGAAAAGAAAAACAATGCAAAGCAAAACGAAATAACAAAAAAAAAAAGAAACGAAAGAAAGATGGAAGGAAGGAAGGAAGGAAAAGTAGAAGATATATATATAAATAAGAAAAATATTCATTTATATATATAAATTAGAAAAATATTCATTTCATATATTCTTAATGCGATTGGAGATTGAAATCACCATGAAATCCGCCCGTCCGTCCGTCCGTCCGTTTCGTCATTATTATCATTAGTCAATGCGTCAGTCGTTTCTAGATACATATTGTATTGTTAAAATTAATCATCGGATTATAATCAGGCGGAAACATCGAACGGAAGACTCGTTCGACTGAGTTACCGCAAAGCATTTTAATCGCAAACTGGAATGGATGTTCAATGAAATTAATTAATATAAGGACGATTATATAAGAGATAGAAAGAGAGAGAATGAGAGAGAGAGAGGGAGAGAGAGAGAGAGAGAAAAGAATGATGAAAGAGACAAGTATCGATAGAGTTTATTTTTGTCGAGGTATTGTCATTAAATAGCTATTAACATGTATTAGCTCAAATTTGTTTTTTGTGTGATGAAATAAATTTTAAATTTAAAGAAAATTCAAGGACATTGAGAAATTAACACGGGAAAAACTTTTTTGAAGGAAAAGACTCTCTCTCTCTCTCTCTCTTTCTCTCTCTCTCACACACACACACACACACACTCTCTCTTTCTTTTTCTTTCTTTCTATTCATTTCTCTGTCTTTGCCAAGTCGAAGAAAGTTTTTCGTTTAACAATACTTCTTCTTCTTTCTTTTTTTTTTATCCCCTCCTCTTTTTATTTCTTTCCTTTTTTGTTTTTCTTTCCTTTTTTTCCTTTTCATTTCTCTTCCTCGTCGAAATTTACTTCTCCAGAGGAACAACTTGGAACTTCGAAGAGAAGGAAGTCCAAGGAACTCGATCTTCTCGATTAATTTCGTAACTTTATCCCTCGTGAGAGCATGCACGTGTAGCGGACAGATAATTTCAATCGAGTGAAGAAGGTCGATCATTGATCAGCCATATTCAATCGATATCTTGATTAACTATTACAATTAAATATAACAATGCGATACATACATATATATATATATATATATTAATCATCCTTTCGTCTGATTCAATATTTCGTACGTATATATTTTTTCGTAAAAATATAAAATTATATGCACATATTTGCCATAAGTTTGCATGAATGTATACATATATATATATAAATATATGTATATATATATATATATATATATATATATATATATGTATGTGTGGTGTGTGTACATATATGTTACTCGAAAAAGCGTAACTGTATAAATAATGCAAAGTCATAAGCTTGTTCGTAAACGAACAAGTATAGTGAAGACAAAAAGGCTCGATTTATCTATGATGCATGTAAAACTTACGATAGATCTTACTATATTAAAGTTGATATGATTAATATCAGGCGCGATGTCTCCTATTTAACTTTATTACGTGAAATACGTTTGAAGTGAAATAAATTGAAATGAAAAGAAAAAAGAAAAAAAGGAAAAGAAATGAAAAAGAAAATAACGATATAACAAAAAAAAAAAAAAATAAATAAATAAAAAAGAAACGAAAAGAATATTCCTTCACTCCGTATTAAACATTTTACAATTAACCATAACGCACGTTTAACTATATCGCTTGTCAATTAAAAAATAAACGAAAAAAAGGAAAAGCAAGAGAAATCGTCGATCTGTTACGCGTTGATGATTAATTAAAAAAAAAAAAAAAAAAAAAAAAAAAAGAAAAAAAGAAAAAAAAAAGAAAACACATACAATGAAATCCGTAAAAGCCTGCAAAGTTGAAAAACATTTTCGACGTTCTCGTATTTCATCGGAGCTCGTAATCGAAAACACGCGTAAATCATCGATCACGCGCGTATATTTTACGTCGGGCATCATTTTTAAAGAACAACACAATTCCGTACGGTGGTCGACCGCAAGAAGTTTTTCAGAAAAAAAGTTTTCTTCGGCTTTTTCACCGATACCCTTTTAAAAGTCCGATCTAATGGAATAAGAAAGGAAGAAAGCCGGGCACGGGGAAACAACAACGAAAGGAGGGAAAATGAAAAAAAAAAAAAAGGAAAAAAAAAGAAAAGAAGAAAAAATGAAAAGAAGAAAAAAAAAGGAAAAAAGACAAAAGCTAAAACTATACCAATCTTCATAATTTACGAAGTAATGAAAATTTATCGCAACAGGTCAAACAAAATTA
>NC_140824.1:3380000-3415000 GCF_050613455.1 Vespa mandarinia
AAATAGATCGAATGTATTAGGTTGGAAATTATGAAACGGGCGTTGAATAAAAATAAATAACTAAACAAAAACGCCAGTTTCATAGTTTCCAACCTAATATTTAACAAATTTTCTTTATCAAACATTATAATTATTTTATCTATTATTTTCGTCATATACACGCATTATTATATATTTCAATTTTAATAATGCAATACAATATAATAATAAATAAAATCATTTATTTATTTTCTTTCACTCTCTCTCTCTCTCTCTCTCTCTCTCTCTCTCTCTCTCTCTCACTCACTCACTCACTCACTCTTTCTCTATGTCTCGTTTCTATTCACAGGTGCTATCTTTCATCCAGATGAAATGGAATATAAAGCAGCCTTCGACAGAGCCATCTTAGATACAATACAAGAAAATCCAGCACCGGCATTTAAATTACAATCGAATATCAAAATGGTGGATAGTAATATCGATAGTTTTAAAACTAAACTCGCAGGTAAAATGGAATATTTTTATTTCTAACCAATCTTATAATTAATTAAAATACGTTCAAGCGAAATTATAACAATAATAATAATAATAATAATAATAATAATAATAATAATAATAATAATAATAATAATAAGGAACAAAGAAAAAACTAGATTTTATATTTCTTACGAAGGTAGACAACGGTAAAGTATTTCTGCAGGCTACTAAATCAAAGTCCTCTGCTAGCGAGTATCTCTTTCTTTCTATTTCATTCTCCTCTCTCTCTCTCTCTCTCTCTCTCTCTCTCTCTCTCTCTCTCTCTCTCTCTCTCTCTGTCTTTATTTCATTCTTTTTGCGGATGAAATCTTTCACGAGCACTCTCGCGGTAACTCCAAGTTGTACAGACTCCGTTTCTCCTTGCTTTTCCACAGTCTGCGAACTTTTGGAGGAAGGCGTGGCGGCTATCTTTGGGCCCTCAAGCCCTCACACACGAGGTATAGTCGCTAGTATAGCTACGCACTTCGACATACCACACTTTGAATATGTTTGGCGTGAACAAGAAAAATTAGATCCCAACGTAAACGAAAGTCTTACGCCAATGACGATCAATATTTATCCAGACAGTGAAATGGTCAGCAAGGTAAGAGAAATACAATATATATATATTTTTCTTTTTTGGACTTCTATCGTAATATCATCGCAAATTTTATAATCGCCTACGATTTGTAGGATCCATCGATTCTCTTCGATAGAACAACGATAAAAAATATATTTGAAAAAAAAAAGAAAAAGAAAAAGAAAAAGAAAAAGAAAAAGAAAAAGGATCGTGATCCCAACTTATTTCTTTTTTTCTTTTTTTTTCTTTATTTTTTTTTTTTTTTTCCTAATCAAATTGCAATTTTATGACTAAACATTTGATCCGCTGATTGCATATTTTCTCTTCTGTCGACATAGCTGAAGAGAAAAGAAAAAAAAAGAAAAGAGAAGAAAAAAAAAAAAAAGGAAAAATAGAAAAAGAAAAAGGAAAGAAAAGAGAAATTCTCATTGGACAAACTAAAATATTAGTTACCTATTGATGGAAAATATTTAAAGGAAAGGAACAAAAAAAAAAAGAAAAAGGAAAAGAAAAGAAAAGAAAAAGAGAGAGAAAGTAGATAAGTATCCTTGAATTAACGTTCGATCGATTTTCGATAAAAAGGGACTTCGTCTTCGTCTTCTTCTTCTTCTTCTTCTTCTTCTTTTTTTTTTCTTCTTCCCCCTTCTTAATACCCACTCTATTTCCTGATATCATTTAGAAGGTGGTTTTTTCTTTATCTTTTTTTTTCTTCTTCTTCTTCTTCTTCTTCTTTTTCAAAACGAAAGGTGATTTTAACCTGGAGTAATCTCTTTCTAGGCTATCGCGGATGTTGTGATTTGGAACGAATGGAAAAGCTTCGTGGCGATTTACGAAACGAACGACGGACTGTCAAGGATTCAAAAAGCTCTTACGATGAAAAGGCAAAGGGATAATCCAATCACAATTCGTCATCTTGGCGCTGGTCCTGATTATCGTTCTGTGTTAAAAGAAGTCGGTACACTGCCGATCGATAACATTATTCTCGACGTTAAACCGGAGAATATAATGACTATTTTATATCAAGCTAAGGAAGTCAATTTGATTCGAGAGTATACGAATTTCATCATAACCTACATGGTATATATATATATATATTAATAAAAACGTCTCTTGATTTAAGCTGTACTTTATTTTTTATATACGAATATAAATGATATCATCGTTTATACGATACTTTTATATAAACGTGATCTTTTTCTTTTTTCTTTTTTCCTTTCGTCTACTTCGTGCGATTTGAATTTATTTGAATATTATTTATTTTTTCCTTCTCTCTTTTCCTTTTTTCTTTCTTTTTTTTCTTTTTTCTTTTTTGTTTGTTTCTTTTCTTTTCCCTTTTTCATTAAACCCAAGTGAAATATATATTTTTTACAACTTGTACCAATTTCTCTTTGCAGTAGCTTCAAACTTTTCTTTCTTTATCAATAACCGAGAGATTTCAATTTGTATTTTATTCGTGGGGGAAAAAAAAGAGAACAGAAAAAAAGAAAAAGAAAAGAAAAAAAAGTTGAAGGGAAAAATCTACACGAAAGTATCAAGCGATACTACACAAAGTATCGCTCAAATCATGAGACGTCGTTTTCTAATTACGATTATGGTAATATAAACAATAGTATGTAGTATATAATATGTCGTAATGTACTAATTCGCTTGACATTTTTTCTTTTATTATTTTTCGTTTAATTAATTTTTCGTTTTCTTTTATTAATTTTCGTTTCTTTTATTATAATTTGTTTTCTTTTCTTTTCTTTTTTTTTCTTTTTTTTTCTTTTCTTCCTTTCTTTCTTTGTTTTTTCTCTTCGTGTCGCCTCGTTTTGATTTTAATCAACGTGTCGAGCCAAGTCGATAAGTATGTATCCCCATAAACCGGATATTAAATCGATAGTTAAGATCGTTTCGACACGAAGGATACACCGTTCGAAATTTCACCTCCATTACGCGCGGATGTTCATTGATCGTTTTACCGATAACTTCGTATTTACTACTTCATTATGTCGAAACAATGTAATTATTCTTCTCCAGCGTTGCTTGCTCGCCATCCCGGACTAAATTACTTGTTGATCGCTTATTGATTTCCTGTGCGCAAGCGCCATCACTGAAAGATAAATGTTTAAAAAGAAAGTCGTATAAATTATAGCCAAGGAAGAACTTTCATATCTTCTTATGAAACATGTATCCCCTCTCTTCCTTCCTCCCTCCCTCCTTCTCAAAACCAAAAATACAAGGACCGAACGATATTACGAAAATTTCATAGAACAATATCGTTATTATTATTATTATTATTATTATTATTATTATTATTATTATTATTATTATTATTATTATTATTATTATTATTATTATTAATTTTATATAATATAATAAAATAATTATATAATAAATTATTAATAATAATAATAATAATAATAATAATAATAATAATAATAATAATAATAATAATAATAATAATCTTATTCTCGAAATAATAGATAGGCCATACCAACAAAAGCGTTAATTGAAAGTTTGAAAACATAATGAGAATTAATTTTCTGCATTGCATCCTAATTGCAAATAAATAATATATTTCTCGTTAAGTAGTATTTTTTTCTCTCTTTGTTTATTTATTTATTTATTTACTTATTTATTTAATTTTTTTTTTCAAAAGATATATTTGAAAGAAAGTTTTGCTTTTTTTTCTTTATTTTTTTTTCTTTTTTTTTTCTTTTTTTCCTATGATGTGGAGAGAAATTTTACTCTGGATAGCCTTTAAGAGTTAACGCAGATACCTAATCTCGCTCTTCCATTTAAAAGTTCTTTCGAAGTTCGGTGATAAGCTTACCAATTCTTTTTTCTCCCCCTCTTGTTTTTTTTTTTTCCTTCTTTTTTTTTCCTTCTTCTTCTTCTTCTTTTTACTTGATTTCCGATAGAAATAAAGTCGATCTTAATGGGCCATTAAGGAGCAAATCGTTCGATCATGCGACAGGCTGGATAGTTAGAAAAATGGTTCTCAAGGATGGACCCTGTCTCTTTTAGTAAGGCTCGACTTGGCTCGGTTTCACGAAAGAGAAAAAAAGAAAGAGAGAAAGAGAGAGAGAGAGAGAGAGAGAGAGAGATTCAGCGTGTGCCATCGACATTTCTTTAAAATAATGTCTATCCTTCTATCGATTTCGATTCGCAGGACTCATCGAAACTACCAATTCTGGAAATACGAAATGGCACAACCCAGGGTAACATTACGGGTTTCAGTCTTCGACAGAATAATGTCGACGGTATCAACTTGGTAATTAAATTATACGAATAATATTCAATACATTAAAAACAAATTTATTATTACATACGATCACCGATGATGAAAGAAAAATATCATTAATTTATTTCTTATTAATCCTCTATTATTACAAATTTCGATTTAAGGTATTAACTTATATCTATTTAACAAATAACTCAATTAATATAATCTCATATTATTTATTTAAACTAATTAACTTAACTTAACTTAACTTAACTTAATTTAACTTAACTTGATAAAATTATCGAACCGTCCTATTATCTTTCTCCTAATTAATACCAATTTCGTATTTGCGTGAAAATAGTCGATAGAAAATTTAAGACCATCATGGATGCTCTTCTCAAATGAAAAACTTATTAATTAATTAATGACTCTTATTACAAATATTATATGAGCTGTTTATTTTGAATGTGGCCTAACTCCATTTATCTTCAAATCGAGATATTTAAGGGTTTGCGTTTCAATGAATTTAAAAATATACGTATAGGATACTAATGAATCATACTACTTAAGTGTATCTAAGGGTGTTAAATTTATAGTTCCTATTAAAATAGTGGCAATTATTAAATGAATAATATGCGTCTTCTTATCAAGAATGGAGTTAGGCCACTTTCAAAATTAACATTCAGATTATAAAATTTGAAGGTGCCCAAGTCCATTCAACATAATATAAAATGCTTCAAATTGAAAACAACAATACTCAATTTATTTTACATATGTTTAAAACACTTCGAAAACATAATTTATGCGATTCAAAACATTTTTTAACTACATAACGTACAAAATTACTAACATAAATTTATTACAAAACAATTTACTACACATCTAGATTTTGTGTGTGTGAAAGGGATTTGAAGAAATCATGATGTTCCGGTGGTATATATCGTAATAGGTTAATTATGTCCTTGAATATTGCTATTGTAATTTGTCTGATATTTTTGTACAGTGGTATCAATACAATATTTTCGAACATTCTTGATCTATCCCGACGTGGTAATAATTAAAAATTTTCATTTTCATTCATTGATGTCATATAGAAAATTTTATATTAAAAAGAAATATTCTTTATTTCTTTTTAATTCAAGAATTTTCATTTATTTGTATAATAATTTTTACAATGATTCACGTTCAAGTTATCGAAAAATAATTTATTTTTACAAATTGAAATTATATACAAACGGAAAATGACGTTCAAATAATAAAGTCTTATTTGTACGAATTACTTTATGGAAATAAAAAAAAACAATAAATAAATAAATAAAAAACAAAAAAAAAGAGGAAAGCTTCTGTTTCAATAATCACTCTTAAACGAATAATAAATGTTTCATCGAAATACCGTTGCTCAAACGAAGCAACGAATTATTCGGATAAACCTTCTAATACGATACGTAAGGCTTTTCACTGAAATATTTATTCGATTCCAATTCGAACAAATTTTTTTATTCTTCTTTTTTTTACACTTGTCGGTAAACGAGAAGAAATTAATACGTTATTTAAGGCATAATACTATTTATAATAAAATCATTCTTATCAATTAAATCATTACGATAAGATTGTTTCATATATCTTTTTTCGCAAATGCGCATTGGAACATCTGTTCGTAAAGAATTCTTTAAGATGAGACGAACGACAATTAAAATTTTTATAAGGATACTTAAAGTCTTCCTACCTGAAATTTAGAATAACTTCTCTTGCATAACAGAATGAGAAAGAGAGAGAAAGAATGACTAAATACACAGGAGGCGCAGCTAACCTAATAGGGGCGGGGTTATGTATCCAAGGGGCGAGGTATCTGCGCAGTATCCGTCTGCGCAGGTGGGCGGGGTATCTGCGCAGTGTCCGTCTGCGCAGGCAGGCGGGGCTAACTTTCCAGGGGGCGGGGCTAAACTAGCTGGGGGCGGAGCTAAACTGACTGGGGGCGGGGCTAAACTAGCTGGGGGCGGGGCTAACTTTCCAGGGGGCGGGGATAAACCAGTTGGGGGCGGGGCTAAACTAGCTGGGGGTGGGGCTAAACTAGCTGGGGGCGGGGATAACTTCCCAGGGGGGCGGTGCTAAATTAGCTGGGGGCGGAGCTAACTTTCCAGGGGGGCGGGGCTAAACTAGCTGGGGGCGGGGCTAAACTATCTGGGGGCGGGGCTATCTTCCCAGGGGGCGTGGCTAAGCTACCTGGATGCGGAGCTAAACTAGGTGGGGCTGGGCCAAATACCCCTGGTGGCGGGCCCAAATCAGTTTCTCGTTCCTCCTTTTCTAAGATAGCCATATAGTCAATAGTCGGTATAGTCATTTTCAGTCAATATAGTCCTTATAGTCATTTATAGTCAGTATAGGCATTTATAGTCCTTATAGTCGTTTATAGTCCTCATAGTCATCTATGGTCAGTATAGTTATTTATATTCCTATTAGTCATTTATAGTCAGTCTAGTCCTAATAGTCGTTTATAGTCTGTTTATTCAGTATGGTCAGTATAGTCATTTGTAGTCGGTATAATCATTTATAGTTGGTAGTCATATTTTCAATAGACACATACTCAGTAGTCAACAACTTTCACTATATGTACAATGTTCTACTACCGTGAGAATCACCGCGATTAGAAGAACTGTGTTGTGAAGATACTATTAACCCTGTGAATACTATGGGCGCACATATGCGTTCAGCAGAAGCTATCGATATAGACTATGAAAGCAAATACGCGCCTGGAAAAAAATGTTTCTGTGTATTCATTAAGTGCAAATTGCGATAATGATGTTTTCAATAAGAATTCATTGTTAACGATAATGGCAATTCGTTCTCGTCGACGTTATTGTTATTATAAAAAAATAAAAAGAAGAAATAGGGAAAATGAAGAAGAATTTTGCTGTTGTAATTTGTCTGATATTTTTATACAGTAGTGTCAATACAATATTTTCGAACTTTCTTGATCTACTCCGAAGTGATAATAAATTCAGGACTTTAAAATATTTATTTTCATTCATTGATTTAAGTATAAATGGAGTTAGGCCATTTTCAAAATAAACGGTTAAATTATTGAACTAACTCTGAAAACTTATGTGTCAAGAATTATCATATTTGCTCGGAATATAAGCAACCTGAAATGCTTTACTGATAAATAAGATAAATGTAATTATAGTAACTGGAAGAAATAGACAAATGGAGTTAGGTCACTTTCAAAATAAACGGTTCATATTACGTTATTATTAACGGGGGTTGGTGAAGGGTGAAGGGGAAGGGGGAGGAGAGTGGAAACACGTAATACGAATTACAGAGAAAAAAGAAAGATGAAAAAGAACGCGTGAATAATAAATAAACGTCGTCGAGTGGGATAAGTGAAAGTGTCTCGTGAATGAAAAAAGAAATTAAAAAAAAAAGAATCCTCTTTTTTTCCTTTAAATTATAAAAGAGAGAGAGAGAGAGAGAGAGAGAGACAGAAAGAAAGAGAGAAAAGGAAAAGAAAAAGGCACTACGAGAGAAGGCACGTTTAATTTCTTATCTTTTATTTTTTTTTCCTTTTCTTTTACTTTTTCTTCCTTTTTTTCCTTTTATTCCCCTCTTTTTTTCCTCACAAGAAGAAAAAAAATTTAATTAGCAATCCGAAAGAAAAGTCAGTCGAGAATGTGCCGGGGCTTGTCAAACATCGTCGTCGTTGTGTCATAGTTACACGACGTGATGTTACACCGTCTGTATCAGCGTGTTTTAATCATGGTGCTCTCTTTCGTCGAGCGCATAATAAACTCGTTTTGCGTCGACGGAGGACTCTCACGCGGAACAATTGTTTAAACGGTCGTGTGTCCTCCCCGCCCCCGAACCCGCCCCACCCCTCCCTCCCTCCCTCCCTCCCTCTCCTCGGCGGCTTTCAAACCGCACTCGAGGTAATTTCTTCATTAACTCTATCTAAGGATGGCCCTGGCACAACCGGTATACCCGTTTTCGAAAGGTAGAACCTGAAACACTCGTTCCACGAAATCTACTCTTACGACGACACGGTGCTTAGGAACACCTGACGCGACACCACCTTAATTCTCTTTTCATTAGGCTACTACGAATGAAATCGTTTTACATGTTCAATATAATAAAATCTGTTTTATAATTTTATACTTTTTTTTTTTACACTAGAAAGACCAAAACTTAGTATATACCTGTATATTGTCCAAAAACAGTCAAAATGACAGCATTGTATATATAATCGAATAACTAATGTGTTTCGAAATTTTGTTTAAAATTTATTTTTAATATTTTTTTTATATTATTTACAATTATATAACAAGTTATTAATAAAGATTAACAATAAAAAAAAAAATTCTAAGAAATTGTGTCATTATATAAATAATTGTTCTTCTAATTGAAATTACAAAGCAGTCAAAATGAGTTCCTTGGGCAATCTAGTGTTAATGGAAGGAGAGAAGAAAAGAGATACAAATAAACGAATGAGCGAACAAATCGATCGTATAAATATAAATTATTTTTTTTTCTTTTTTTTTTTTTTTCTTTAAGAAATAATATATCTTATTTCACTTTAACAAATATTAAATGTTTCTAACTCATAAAACGTCTATATAATTTTATAGCTTACGTTATAACTATTCGTGAACGACAAATTATATACGTCTTAACAAAATGAATATTAGAACTGAACTAAGGCTTTGTTTGACCTTTCTCTTTACTTACAAATACATACAAAAGAGATGTTGTTATATATACGTAAAGTCCTTACCTAGACTGTGTATATTTACATTTATATATATATATATATATATATATATAATATATATATATGTACACAATCAAACACCTCGTATCGATAAACGTATCGTACGATTTTATAACATATATATATATATATATATATATATATATATAATATATATAATAATATAGGATATATATAATAATATATAATATATAATATATATAATATATATAATAATATAAATATATAATAATATACGAAGAACAATAAATTAAAAACGTGTTAACGAGATGAATATTTGAATTAAACTAAAGCTTCGTGACCTGCTTTACTGTTACAAATATCATACGTATGCGTACTACGAAAGAACGTGACTCAAATTGTTTTTATTTACACACGTGTGTATATATATATATTTATTCATAAATTATTTTTGATAAACGGATATTTTATAATTTATAATAATAAATAATATCGATATCTAAATCGATAACAATGATATTCGATGAAAATTTAATCTTCTTTATTAATATTACTAATCTATAACGATTATTTAAAAGTCTCAATATTTTATTGAATATGAAATTAAAGAAAAATCGTAAGATAAGAATGAGCAATACGTAGTAACATTTATATACAATTTTTCGTTTATCATTGTATCGTTTATTCGTAAACAATGTTACTTTATCAAATCGCATAAACTCGAGTTTTGAAGGAATATTAAATCAACGATATGCGTTGCCCAACAAATTATTGGATGATTTAATGCCTCCTGATCGACGTTGAGTCACGCATCGAGTGATAATGCATAACTCGAAATTACGAGATACGTGTATACATATACATATATATATATATATATATATATATATATATATATATACATATACGTATGTACGTATATAGATACAAATATATATAGAAACAATACGATATTTCGATGGATACGAATGAAAAAAAAAAAAAAAAAAAAAAAGAGAAAAAAAAGAAAAGAAAGAAAGAAAGAAAAAAAATCGAGATTTTTATTTCCATTTACATACATATGTAATGTATGTATATATGAAAAATATTATTAGTTTGACGAAAAAGCAACGGAAGCACGATTCAATTGTACGTCGTTTCTTTTTATCGATATTCGTAATTTAAAGTCGACAGTGAATTAAGTGACTTTTTTCTCTCTTTTTTGTTTTTTTTTTTTGTTTTGTTTTCGTTTTCTTTTCTCATTCGGAACAATATTAATTATCCAACAACAATGATCGATCGATCCCCGATGTATTATTTTATATGGATTTATTTTTTGTATTGCTTTCTAGGCAGAGAGTGCGGTCCTTTATGATGCTGTTTTCCTTTTGTACAATGCTTTGAAAATCCTATATGCAAGGAACAGTGATAGCGATGATTCTATTTCTATCATCCCGGTACCGCTCTCTTGCGACGATGAAAAGAAATATGAGGCAGGTCCCAACATTACCAGCATCATACGAGAGGTAAACTTTTACGTTTAATCTACTTACTGACGTTTCTCTCTCTTCTACGTTTCTAAAATAGTATCACGTTTATATATCGACGAATAAAATTTACGAATTCTTTTATTACCGACCCTTTACGACTTTATTTACTCATTTACATAATCATTGCAATTTACGATATTTTATCTGATCGAGAGATATATGACCGAGATATTAAAATAATTATTCTTCAAGCGATTAATTTCCAATGATCGTTCGTAAGAAATGTCAAATGGAGAAAAAAAAGAAAGAAAAAAAAAAAAAAAAAAGAAAAAAAAGAAATTGCGATCATATAAAACTAATGGAATTTGATTGATATTTTTCCAAATTTATTTCTTACCAATGATAATAATAATCAAATTCAAATCAATTGAAATTTCCTATTTGTAAAAATTCAGTGTGTCGAATGACAAATATTAATATTTCTTTCATAAATTTCTCAATTTTATTGATAGCTACCAATGAAAGGGCAAATAACAGGATTAATCAGTTTCGATGAGATTGGTCGCAGACGTAACTTCGAACTTCGTCTTTTGGATTTCCGTGGTTTTAGCAGTATCGAAATGGGATATTGGGATGAAAAAGGTGTTCATTCTACTCGCAGTAAACAGGAACTTGAAAGTTATTTGTTCAAATCTATCGAACAGACTCATTTCAGGATTGCCACTAAAGTGGTACGTTAAATAGTTACATTTTAATATATATATATATATATATATATATATATATATATATCATCTTTTAATATCTCTTAATCGATTGAAAAAAAAACAAAAATTGTTTAATTCCATAGGGCGAACCATACGTGATAGAAGTGACCGATGGATCAACTCGAGGTATAGCGATCGATAAAAAATATTACGAAGGATATTGCATAGACGTTATCGAGAATATTGCCAAGATTCTCAAATTCAAATATACCTTTATGTTGGTACCTGATAATCAATATGGTTCGTACAATCCCAAAAAAAAATCTTGGAACGGTTTGATGAGATTACTTTTAGATCACGTAAGTAAAAAAATTCTATGATATAATAATTATCAAAAGTTTCATCATTAATTCGTTAAAAGAATTAAAATAATTTTTATCAGGAAGCTGATCTTGCAATATGCGATTTAACTATAACGTCATCGAGAGAAAGTATAGTGGACTTTACAATGCCATTTATGAATCTTGGTATATCGTAATATCGTAATATTCGTATGACCGATTATTTATTTATTTATTTATTTATTTTTTCTTTTTGTTTTTTTTTTTTTTTTTTTTTTTATTAACAGGCATCAGTATATTATTCAGTAAGGCTGAAGAGAAGGAGCCTGAACTTTTTTCTTTTCTAAAACCATTGTCTACCGACGTCTGGATATACATGGCTACTGCTTATCTGATAGTCTCTTTGATGTTATACTTACAAGCTAGGTAAACGAAGATAGAGAGACACAGAGAGACAGAGAGAGAGAGAGAGAGAGAGAGAGAGAGAGAAAGAGAAGATCATGATAAAGAATGGCGTACATGTGAGAGAAATATGTAGGATTAATTCTTTCGTTTTTTATCTTTAGAATGGCACCGGGAGAATGGAACAATCCTCATCCATGCAATCCTGATCCCGAGGAACTAGAAAATAATTTCGACTTGAAGAATTCATTGTGGTTGACCGTAGGCTCGCTTATGCAACAAGGTTCCGACATTCTACCGCAGTAAGAATTTATTCGTTATACATCGATTTTTTTTTTTTAAATCATAATAGATTTGACGATGATATGAATAAAGGAAAAATGGGAAAGAAAGAAAAAAAAAGAAAAAAAAAAAGAAAAAAAAGGAAAATTTCCAAAACTAAGTTAGAATGAACGTACGAACTTATTACTATTTAAAACTCTAATCCAAATAACCAGATATATATATATATATATATATATATATATATATATATATATATATATATATATAGATATATATACATATTCGACTATATTCAAATTTCACTTTCCCAATACTTGAATTCGATAAGCCGGATATACAAAAGCCTGATTTCCTATCCTAATAACATTAAATCCCCTATGTTATCCGGAATCACAAGTACATGACCTAGATAGAGAGAAATTTCTGTACCTACTTAAATTTCATAACTATACAAAAACGATCTGAACGAAATGATTCCAAGGATTTGTAATATCACGAAATCGAAGAAACGAAATACTTTTATACGATATAATAAATAATTATATCATTTATACGCAATATAAATAAATTTCTTTTCGTTTATTAACAATGAATTATTTATCAAAGGCTAGATATCTATTAAAAATCTATAATTATATCTATTAATCGTTTATAAAGTTTACAATAAATAAAATATATCGGATAAAAACTTTCGTAAATATCAAAATCGATAAGATTTATATACGAATGAAATTATTTTATTAATCTATTCGAATGATTAATAAAATTGATATCGATCGTAGGGAAAAGATCATACGAGAAGAAGCATAAGAAATAAAAAGAAAACGAAACAAAAGGAAAAAAAAAAAGGGAAAAAAAAAAAATAAAAGAAACGAAGGATTCAGGTTGCGTAGTAGCTTCCATGTATATGGTTCTTTTTTTCTATCCTTCTTCATCTTCATCTACTTCTTCTTCTTCTTCCTCTTCTTCTTCTACTTACTCCTCTCTTCTTCTTCTTCTTTTTTGTTTTGTTTTGTTTTGTTTTGGTTTTTTTTTTTTTTTTTTTTTTAGGACCAAGACTTCTCTTTTTTTGTCACGACAATTAAGCTTAACGAGGCGCTGTTTGCCGGACGTATTTGAGTCGGCTTCCCACTTATTAGCGCCGGCACGGCGCTAACTCTCTGTCCGTGACATCGTGCATGTTTGCTCGCCACATACTGGGCGACGACCGACCAAAGACACCTAACTGCCGTCGTCTTCCTCTTCCTCCACCTCTTACACCTCCTCCCATCGTTGATTCCACTCTACGTAGGATACCTTGTGTTCTTCGTTCAATAAGAGAGATAGAGACAGAAACACACACAGAGAGAGAGAGAGAGAGAGAGAGAGAGACAGAGAGAGGAACATCATACACACATACACACACACATACAATGCACGTATACACACACACACATACAATGCACGTATACACACACACACATATATACGTACGCACCGCACTAACGTACGCACTGAAATGTATCACACACAAGTGCGCGCACGCGTACAAGAAAGATCGTCGGCAAACAAACAAGCGCCATTTACATATGCGGCCCTTTTAATCCTTTGCTTAATTAGGAGAACGTTATGCGTTCCTCCCGCTACTTTTGGATACTTTATGATTTCTTTTTTCTATATTTTTCTTTTCTTGTTTTCCTTGTCTGTTTTTTTTTTTCTTTTTTTTTCAAATTCTTCGATCTACGAAGTTTACATGGACGAAATAAATGTTTAATTACTATCACAGAAAAACTTATTTCGAGACACGATTTTCGTATATCTAACTCGTGTGACATTTGTGTTTAGGAAATTGTCGTTTGATTTTTGTTTTTTTTCTTTTTTTCTTTTTTTTTGGAAGGAAAGAAGGAAATATCTTCTTAATCTAAATCACAAATATGACATTGAATTGATGATTGAACATTTTTATACTATTAAAATAACCATGCGTAATCGTATTTTGTATAGATAGATTTTCAATTAGTTCGGATAAATGATTACAAAGTTTTATAAAATAGATAAATAAAAATTGTATATAATCAATGTAATATTAATAGTTAACGATCGTGATTTTATTTGGAATCTATTAATCGAAAAGCTATGATAATAAGTTAAATATAATTCTAATCGATTTTAGAGCGCCATCGATACGTATGGTCGCCGGAATGTGGTGGTTCTTCACACTGATTATGGTCTCGAGTTATACCGCAAATTTGGCAGCGTTCCTGACCATCGATAAAATGGATAATCCCATTACAAATGTCGAAGAACTTGCAAAACAAACTAAAATCAAATACGGTGCGGTTGATGGAGGATCGACTTCGGCTTTTTTCAGAGTTAGTATTTCGTCCTAATACGATTAATTCTATTCGTCGATTAATCGAATCCGTATGAAAGTTTTCTTTCTATAGGATTCGAATTATTCGACTTATCAACGTATGTGGGCAACCATGGCAGAGGCAAGACCATCTGTCTTTACGGCAACAAATGATGAGGGAGTCGAGCGTGTGGTTAAAGATAAAAGGGCATATGCATTTTTAATGGAATCAACGACGATCGAATATAAAATGGAAAGAAATTGTGACCTACAACAAATTGGTTCGTTGATCGATAACAAGGGTTATGGGATAGCTTTGCCCCGTAGTAAGTGACAATTATATTCCATTAAATGTATGATTTTTAATTTTTAAAAGAGAGAAAAAGAAAGAGAGAGAATTATATAAAATTTACAATACAATATTATATATATATATATATATATATATATATATATATATATATATATATTGAATTGATTCAATGTTATTAGATTCACCATATAGAACACCGATAAGTGGCGCAATACTGACTCTACAAGAAAAAGGTACATTGTCGGAATTGAAAACAAAATGGTGGCAGGAACGAGGCGGTGGTAAGTGTAAAAAGGATGAAAGTGATAAGGAAGCAAATTCGATCGAATTAGGATTGGCCAATGTAGGAGGTGTCTTTCTCGTATTGATGTTGGGTTGTGCAGCGTCTCTTATCATCGCCATATTTGAATTTCTTTGGAACATACGTAAAGTTGCGGTCGAAGAAAAGGTAACTCCCTTTTCCAGATTCCTCTTTATAACGATTTTTTTTTTTTTTTTTTTTTTTTTTTTTTTTTTATTTGGGTCTATGATATTTCCACCACGATATCTATCTATGGGAATGGAATACGAATTGAAAATTTATTCAAAATTTAAGGTAGAAAGTTTCGATAGAAATTTGAAAAAGTTTGAAAAAGCTTTGAAAAATTTTCTAAAAGTTTTAAGAAAACTTTGCCGCCATTAAACATTTTTTTTTATTTTCTCTTCGTACATATATTTTTTTCTTCTTGTGTTTTCTTTTTCCTTCTTTCTTTCTTGTTTTTTTTTTCTTCTTTTAATTTATTCGTTTGTTTATTTGTTCGTTTGTTCGTTTTTACAGGTCACTCCTTGGGAGGCTTTCATAGCAGAATTGAAATTCGCCATTAATATCAGTCTCGAAACGAAACCAGTAAAAATATCAAAAAGTAGTATCGGCACTAGTAGTTCAACGGAAGGTGGTATAGGTAGAGCAGCATCCACGGCACGATCCATCGTTGGTTCCTTTTTACGATTGGACATTTTGGATAAATTCGATAAGGACAACAATCCTAACAATCGCGGCAACGATAGAAAAATTAATTGAATAAATTTCAACGTAGCAATTTAAATTAATAATATTATTAACGATAATGATTATTAAAAGATACGAGTCGAGAAAATTTAACGATTCGATATTAATCGTCTATCTTTTAAATGGCAAGAGATAAGAAAAGAAATAAATAAACGAAAGAAAAAAGAAAAAAAGAAAAAAAAAAAAGAAAAAAAAAAGAAAAGAGGACAAAAGTCAGATCACAAATTCTTTCTCGATCTTTAATATCAAAGGAACGTCACATTTCCCGAATGGATTTCTCTTCATTTTATTTCTGAAAGTCACGCATGAAGTCATCAGTTTCGATGTGCCGTCACTATAACGACAAAGAAAAGAGAGAGAGAGAGAGAGAGAGAGAGAGTGAGAAATAAAGAGTGTGAAAGAGAGAGAGAGAGAGAGAGAGAATCGTCGCTGTAGGTCCAGGACATAATCCAATAATATTTGGACTGGGTCACAATGGCGCTAACGAACCATGACCTTGGTTTAAGGGCATTTTAGTTCTGAGAAATCGCCAACCGCTTTTCCTCAGTCCTTTGTCCATCCCCACCCTCCCTCCCTCCCTCCTCATTTCACCTTTCTCATAGGAGAGAGTAAAGCGGTATCTTTGTGTCATTATTACCAAGGGAGACGTTCCTTAGGGATGAAAAGCAGCTTCGCGGATAGTTTACAGCTGGTCGACGGGATCTTTGAAATCTTCTCTTTATAAAGGTGTCTTCTCTTGGGGATTGACTTGCTCGACTTATTCAGATTATCTCATTATTCTTCAGAACAAAGAATGTAATAATATCGTATATGTTAACAATATCATTGAAAATTTTTTAAATAATTTCAAAGGAAAAAAACAACTTTTAATCGCACATATTTCTATATACTTCTTTATTCGATAACCATAATTGAAATAATTTCTTAATGATTTCACATAAGTATTGAACAATGATCACTATTAAAAAAAAAAAGAAAAAAGAAAAAAAAAGAAAAAGAAATATAAGATTAAAGTGTAATTCGTATTAATTACGATTTAAATTAACTTCAGCTGTGCTCTGTGAATGAAAAATAAATAAATAAATAAATAAATAAATAAATAAATAAATAAATAAATAAATAAATAAATAAATAAATAAATAAATAAATAAATAAATAAATAAATAAATAAATAAATAAATAAATAAATAAATAAATAAATAAATAAATAAATAAATAAATAAATAAATAAATAAATAAATAAATAAATAAATAAATAAATAAATAAATAAATAAATAAATAAATAAAAATAAAAAAGAAATAAAAAATAAAATCTCGTTGTATTCTCTGATAAAAACGTATCGCAAATATTTTTCTCAAATAAATATAGTCATAAGACTTTATCTTTGGATCAATAGACGTTACTTTGCATTTCTTAATATTGTAATCGCATTTTCTACGTCTTAATCGGACTTTATTCACTTAAAATAAAATGAACACGTGTACGCATAGAAATATTTCCTTACTCTATCTGTCTCTCCCTTTATTTCTACATTATAAAAAGAAAACGTATAATCGTTCCTCTTAAAATTATTATTTTACACAATTTATTTCGAAGATTGAGGAATGTAATTATGTTCAATTCCTAATTGTCGAAAGTTGTTCAAAGTTATGGAAAAAAAAAAATGTACGAATATATAACGGCGGATGGAGGGAGGGAGGGAGGACGGTATATAAATTCAATTAAAGAAAAAAAAAAAAGAAAAAAGAAGAAACAGGAAAAATTATGAAATTGAATTTCTATCCAAAAATTATAGCAACGTTATTGGCGATGATGATTGCATAAGACACTTATTGCGGTTGTACTTAAAAAGGTAAAAAGAAGAAGGAAAGATAAAAAAAAAAAGAAAAAGAGATGAAGAGGGACATACAGAAAACAGAAACAAAGAGAAAGAGAAAAGGAAAGAGAGAGAGAGAGAGAGAGAGAGAGGAGGTTGAAACGTCCGAAAATCGGATTATACCGGGACCCCGGCGGCATTCGAGTCGAGTGATAAAGGTGTAAGTACATCGATTAATACTTCTTTTCATTGCCGCAATAAAAGGCTGTAACACGATTACGGGTAACGTTTACTGGCTCTCGAACGAGCGGTTAACCAGTTCGCCCTTTGCGAGCCTGGTCCGTTACGCCGTGAGAGAGCTTTTTATGAAAGCGAACTTTCTCTCTCACATATACCTACATAACACCTATACATCCATGTATATGTATATATATATATATATGTGTGTGTGTGTGTGTATATATATATATATATATATACGTGAGGAAGCAGCCCTTCTCGTGACGTGTCTTTTACGAGCACGCCGCTGAAGTTTAGTGCCTCTTACGAAGGGACGATGTATAATTAGCCGAAAATGGATGTACGTAGCTTTGTCTCTCTCTCTCTCTCTCTCTCTCTCTCTCTCTCTCTCTCTATCTCTATCTCACTCTTTCTCACTCTCTTTCACTGTTCTGTCTCTGTCTCTGTCTCTCACTATCTATCCTTCCAGAACGTTTCAAGAGAAGATCTCGAAGGCACGCGTGTGCAGGCTCGAATTAAGTACCCCGTACGTCACTAGGTACATAGTAGTTAAAGTTTCCAAGTGAGACGAGAGCTCGTTACAAGGCAAAAAGCATTGGAACGAAGCAAGAGTTCTGAAGTAAGGAAGATGAGAATAGATATATATATATATATATATATGCGTGTGTATGTGTATGTGTGTGTGTTTTTATATATATATATATATGTTGGTATATATACATATATATGAGTATATATTATACATATGTGTATTGGGATAGATAGAGTAAACGAACCATTTTCGAAGACGACTACGTATTTCGTTCCTCCACTTCGTAGAACATAAATTATTAAACAAAGTATTATATATTATATTATATTATATTATATTATATAAGAATGATAAATTGCTTTCTGTTAAAATTACAAATTTTTAAATATTCCTAATGAGAAACACATTAAATCTTTATATTTCTATTAATGAAAAAAAAAAAAAAAAAAAAAAAAGAAAAAAAAGAAAAAAATAAAAATTTTGTATTATTATCGATACTTATTTTTTTTTTTTTTGTTTTCTTCCTTATTAATGTTTTATCATACAATATGTCAAATAATTACGATGAATGAATACACACGTGACGTTTATTGTAACATACTGTATAATTCACTATGTGTAAAGATTATAATTAAATATATTTATATATATATATATATATATACATATATGTGTGTGTGTGTATGTGTATATATAAAAATTTAAGAAATTAACGACTTCCTTCCTCCATTGTTATATTTCTTTAAATCTTCATATACGCGTGAATCTCGACGTTATATGGACGTGCACGTATTCGGATCGGTGCGAAATCGTCGAGGGAAAATAAATCTTCCTTCGACGAAGGGGTTAATTAAGTTTTACGGCCTGTTCCAAGAGACTCGCCATTGCGCAGGTGTATGTACTCGCTCACGGCTTATCTACAATATATCTTTATCCTTGGCTGATCCTAAGGCCAATTCACGAGCACTTGTAACTACTGTACATACATACATACATATACATACATATATATACATATATATATATATATATATATAAGTACTTACATAGAGTACGATTTTCATTCTATCAATTTTATAAATGCATCTCGTGTGTTCCATAATCTTTATATTTATAATAGAATTTTCTTTCTATTATCTTTCTTTTCTTTCTCTATTTCTTCTTCTTCCTTCTTTCTCTGTTCTGAAAAAGTATTCTTTTTATGGTATAACCAAAAAAAAAGAAAAAAAAGAAAAATAAGAAAAATAGAATACTCGAAAGAAAGACACGTGACAATAATTAAATTACATCGATCGTATAAATAATTTAACGATTTTTCAAAAGTACAATGAAAATAATTTTTTAATTGCAATTGAAATAAAGAATGATCGTCGTAAAAGGAAAGAAAAAGAAAAAGCAACAGAAAAAAAAATGGAAGAAAGGAAAAAAAGACAAAAAGAATAATAGATAAGAGTTTAACTCGTTATTATATTATATACACGATGACTATCACAAATGTTACAACAGAACTAAGATAGAAAATCAAATTGGAGTTTTCATTCGAGATGACTCGTACAAATATTTCGGCGATCGTAGAAAAAGGATAAGAGTTGGCTTACTCGCGTTTCGAATAACCGCGTGGCAGCCGGGCGAACGTAATGATACCTTAATAGCAGCTTTGCTCGTGGCACAGGCTCCGGGCACGAGGAACATCAAACGAGAGAAAGAGAAAGAGAGAGAGAAAGAGAGAGAGAGAGAGAGAGAAGGAGAGAGAGAGAAGGAGAGAGAGAGAAGGAGAGAGAGAGAGAGAGAGAGAGAGAGAATGCCGTCGTTGTGCCGATCTTATCGCACGCCGACAAAAACAACAGGTGCACGAAATCAGGAACCGCCCTGATGTCGCCTCGAGATCTGCCGATCTTTCTTAAGAAAAAAAAAAAATATATATATAGAAAGAGAGAGAGAGAGAGAGGTCAGATTCTAAAAACAGAAGCAACGTGATCTTAAATCGCAAATATCGATCGATCGATCGATCGATCGATCGATCGATCGATTCGTATCGATTCGTTAGAAAGTAAGAGAAATAATAATAATAATAATAATAATAATAGTAATAATAATAATACTTAAGAGATTAATCAGCTTGAAGCGACTCAATCGAGTTTAACGATGGGTACACGATCGATAACCGATCTCGATCAATCGATCAGGTATTTTTTAATAGCACGATCGCCGTACGCTCGTTCATTAAGCAATTACCTTAACGTCTTACTACTCTATATACGATGGATGAGATCTTCTCGCGAGCCTGAAGGAGTTGTTCCGATCGAAGGAACCGATTTTGAAGCGATCGTGAGGATCATTACTCAAAGAGGAAACTAGAAAAGAGAGATAGAGTGATATATAATGAAAAAGAAATGAAGAGAGAAAGAGAGAGTAATAGAGATAAATAGAGAGAGAGAGAGAGTGAGAGAGAGAGAGAGAGAGAGAGAGAAAGAGAGAAAGAGAGATTAAAAACGATTCTCTCCAGGATAATATCGATTATCGTACTGTGCCATGATAGACTCTATATGTGAGAAAAAGAGAGAGCAAGAGAGAGCAAGAGAGAGCAAGAGAGAGAGAGAGAGAGAGAGAGAGAGAGAAAGAAAGATAGATAGCAGCACGTTTGGTCCTATCCAAAAACCGCTGGCGGCAACAGTGGCGATGCACCGCCGTGCCCCGTAGGAATTCCTGGCGCGTTTATCAGCAGGAGAGACTCCTACCTCCTCGACGAGACTCCTCTTTCAGGGACCGACGACGCCGACGTCGGGCCAAGCCGCAAAAGGGCCCGCGACAATGCTGCACCCAACGGCCATTTTACATCGCGAGACTCCTCCTCCACGCGGGAACTTGGAATTCCCGGATGGACTTGTCCATTTCTTCCCTTTTTCCCTCCCCTCCCCCAACCCCCACCCCCACCCTCATCCTCACCCTTCCCCGTATCCCTATCCCATTTTCTTTCTTTCCTTTTTTTCCTTCGCGTTTTCCTTTTCTTCTCTTCAACTCATTCATACCTATCCCGATAAATACTTTCTCAATTGATCCCTTGTCTTATAGATACGAATATCTTTTGTAATTGTGATCGACAAATTTTGAAATTTTTATTCAATTATTATTATTATTTTTATTATTTTTATTATTATTATTATTAGTATTATTATTATTATTATTATTATTATTATTATTATTATTATTATTATTATTATTATTATTATCATTATTATTATTATTATTATTATTGCAAAATCTTTTTGAACTTATTCGTGATGGAAGATCGGACGGGTACAATACGAATATTGTAAAAATGAATATATGATGAAGAAGGAGAAAAAAAAAGAAGAATAAAAAAATTAATAAAAAAAAAAGGAGAAGAAAATTTCATTGGCGCGATCAGTTTATTTTTTTCTCTCTCTTTATTTTTTTTTTTCTTTTTTAATATTTCAGGATTCTTCTAATACTTTTTTGTTTTTCGAATGGAAGTTGAAAAAAAGATGAAGGAAAAAAAAACGTATGATTTAGATACGCAAAATTCGAACGTCGGATACATTATTTTCAGTAAATGTTTGGACATAGTGATCTCTTTTGTTTACTTGTTTGTTTATATACCATGGAGAATAATTTTTCTATTTGACGAGATCCCATTCAGTGTTTCTTTGAAAATGCGTGAGATCTGTCTAAAGAAAAGATAGATATAGAGAACGTTGTTGGAGGGTTACGGCCGCCCGGCTCGTTCCACAAAACGTCCTTACCTACCTTGTCGGAAGGATCAACGACTTCATCGAGAACTCCCACGGACAGGGATACTTGGAAGCAAAAACATCGTTGGAGGTGTACACGATGGGTCCCTCGTACAAAGAAAGAACCACACGCTCACACCGGAAGCAATCTACGAGACGGCCACTGTTTTCTCGAAGAATTCGAAGATGGAGGGGAGGGGAAAAAGAAGGAGGGATAGGGAAAGAAAAGGATCTATCGTCGATAAAAATAAAAAAAAAAAAAAAATAATAAAAAGAGACATGACAAACATAATGACGAATAAAATACGTTATCCATATTTTTCCAAAGAAAAAAGAAAGAAAGAAGAAAAAAAAGAAAGAAAAAAAACTTATCTCCGATTCGATTAAACGCGTCTCTATTTTTCTTTGCAACAAAAAAAAAAAAATAATAATAATAATAATAATAATAATAATAATAATAATAATAATAATAATAAATATAATAAATATAATAAATATCGTCAAGAAAATGTCATGACGCAAACCTGACGCGACTCTGACGTAACCCTGGCAATTACGGTCTAATTACAGAAGGGTGCAGGGGGAAAAACGGCGAAGTTACGAACAACGAGGACTCAGACAATTACTATGGCAATGTATTCGCTAGATAATGCGCAACAATATGTTTATATATTACTTTTTTTAAATAAACAATAGTCTGTTTCTTGAAACATTACATAATTCGTAACACACATTATGTAAATATACGTTAAATATAAATCTAACATTTTCATAAAATAAAGTTCGATATTAATAATTGTTTCTCTAATGGTTTCATTTAATATCAACAAAAATTAATTTTTCACCGTATCTGATAATAATTTGATTAAGTTTTCCTTTCTATTTCGTCAAATAAACATCAAAATTCATCCATTTGATTAATCGGATTTTAATCGGAAACTTAAAACTTTGCTCGAATATTTGATAATCTAATATAACTTGAAATGAATTATTAATTAGAATCTCGTAAAAAAAAAAAAAAAAAGAAAAAAAAAGAAAAAAAATCGGACAAAGGATCGCGAAAATAAAAGGAAAAAATACGATTAATTAAAATATAAATGAATGTCTCTAAATATAAACGAAAAAAGAAAATATTTTGAAAACGCGTAAAAACATGCAACTATTCTCGCTCGGTAATAATTGCGTTATATGATTTAGAATTAGATTTCGCAAGTAATACCGAGCCAAATCTCATTACGTGAAAGTTGATGCATATAGATATGCACGGGTTAACGCTGACTCTACTTTATTCTAAAATTTACGTTTCACGCGATTCCAATTCGCACGATGTCTTTTCGTCTTGGATATTTTCAGGCTACTCAGCTAACTAGAAGTGTATGAGACCTACTCTCTTAACGGGTGTCTCTTCGACAACCTCAACCTCAGACATGACGGATTATTCAGCACGATCGTTCATCCTTTTCACATTTCGAATAAATATAAACGCAATCCTCCGATAGGACTTTTAATCGCATTTGCGACACTCACGTATGCGTTAAAATAAACGCTGACTCTACTCTTAATATCTCGCATTCGCGAAATAATCTAATGGAATTTTTGAGAGAAATAAAACGAAGTCCTACGATAGGACCTTTAAACGCGATCGAACACTCACGTGAGTATTAGAATAACGATGATTCTATTTTATAATTCACGTTTTTGTCGCGAACAATCAAATGAAATTTAATCAAAGCTCGAGAACACTCATACCTGTGCCCTCTGACATGACGTGCACCAGTGTACTTCCTATCTTGCACGTATTCTCGCGTGATAAATCGATGATAAATTCGATCATAGATCGGATTCATGCGAATGTAGAAAAATCTACTCTTCGATGATCCATCGATGAGTAGAAGAAAATAAGAGAAAATGAAGAAAAGAGACGAGTCGTGTGTGCACGTGACAACTCCGAACATGAGATTCACATATTGAAAATCATTCGATGATTCCTCAATGATCTCTTGACGATCCTTAGTTGATTCTTCGATGATCCCTCGATGATCCTTCGATGATCGTGCGATGATCCTAGTAAAAACATAGCAAAGAGAGACGAAGGAAGAAAAGAAAAAAAGAGTCGGAATAAGAAAAGAAAAATGAGCAGAAGTAAGAAAAGAAAAGGGATGCATTTTTATAAGATGGTGAAACAGTAGCTTAAACAAAAGCCCAAATCCATGGGCTCCACCTATGGGTCCCATCTGAGACTTCTAATAATAAATACGAGAAAATGCGAATAACTGAAAATGATTGAGAATATAAGCGCGATAGACAAGCTTTCTGCGTGGTTTCACTAAAAAAAACTTATTCTAGTGTTCTAATATTTTAATGATTTATTTATTTTGAATTTCTTAACAAACGTAAAAGGGAAGTACGTTAATGTTCTGTTGTAATTAGATTGAAAAGATATTGAAAAAAAATCTTAAAATATACAAACATTCTCGTTCGGTAATATTTGCTTTACATGATTTAAAATTAAACTTTGCAAATAATTAATTAATTATAAATAAAATGATAATAAATTAAACTTCGCAGGTCTTACTACGTGGAAGTTGCTGCTGCACATGAAGACCCATGGAAATTACGAAATTATAAAATAGACGTATCTATAAGACGAGTGAATGGTAACGATACGGAAAGATTCTATTTCGATGTTTACTCCTCGGCGTACGAAAAGAGACTGACGTGGTATCTCGTATTGTCCTTCAAATGATCCTTGTTGTTGGCATTATCGATCGACGAAGATTGAATGAAAACCATTCTATCTAAGGAGTCTTAAAAGGTAAGGAAATGTAATATCATTTAATTATTATCTCAATGTACTTCAAGTACATTGTATATTGTTTAAATAATTATAAAATGATCGTATCTATAAGACGAGTGAATGGCAGTGATACGGAAAGATTCTATTTCGACGTTTACTCCTCGGCGTACGAAAAGAGACTGACGTGGTATCTCGTATCGTCCTTCCAATGATCCTTGTTGTTGGCATTATCGATCGACGAAGATTGAATGAAAACCATTCTATCTAAGGAGTCTTAAAAGGTAAGGAACGCTTTACGAAATGTAATATTATTTAATTATTATCTCAATGTACTTCAAGTACATTGTATATTGTTTAAATAATTATAAAATGATCGTATCTATAAGACGAGTGAATGGCAGTGATACGGAAAGATTCTATTTCGATGTTTACTCCTCGGCGTACGAAAAGAGACTGACGTGGTATCTCGTATCGTCCTTCAAATGATCCTTGTTGTTGGCATTATCGATCGACGAAGATTGAATGAAAACCATTCTATCTAAGGAGTCTTAAAAGGTAAGGAAATGTAATATCATTTAATTATTATCTCAATGTACTTCAAGTACATTGTATATTGTTTAAATAATTATAAAATGATCGTATCTATAAGACGAGTGAATGGCAGTGATACGGAAAGATTCTATTTCGATGTTTACTCCTCGGCGTACGAAAAGAGACTGACGTGGTATCTCGTATCGTCCTTCCAATGATCCTTGTTGTTGGCATTATCGATCGACGAAGATTGAATGAAAACTATTCTATCTAAGGAGTCTTAAAAGGTAAGGAACGCTTTACGAAATGTAATATTATTTAATTATTATCTCAATGTACTTCAAGTACATTGTATATTGTTTAAATAATTATAAAATAATCGTATCTATAAGACGAGTGAATGGTAGCGGTACGGAAAGATTCTATTTCGACGTTTACTCCTCGGCGTACGAAAAGAGACTGACGTGGTATCTCGTATCGTCCTTCAAATGATCCTTGTTGTTGGCATTATCGATCGACGAAGATTGAATGAAAACCATTCTATCTAAGGAGTCTTAAAAGGTAAGGAAATGTAATATCATTTAATTATTATCTCAATGTACTTCAAGTACATTGTATATTGTTTAAATAATTATAAAATAATCGTATCTATAAGACGAGTGAATGGCAGTGATACGGAAAGATTCTATTTCGATGTTTACTCCTCGGCGTACGAAAAGAGACTGACGTGGTATCTCGTATCGTCCTTCCAATGATCCTTGTTGTTGGCATTATCGATCGACGAAGATTGAATGAAAACTATTCTATCTAAGGAGTCTTAAAAGGTAAGGAACGCTTTACGAAATGTAATATCATTTAATTATTATCTCAATGTACTTCAAGTACATTGTATATTGTTTAAATAATTATAAAATAATCGTATCTATAAGACGAGTGAATGGTAGCGATACGGAAAGATTATATTTTTGATGTTTATACGTCAGCGTACGAAAAGAGACTGACGTGATATAACGTATCGTCCTTCCAATGGTCCTTCTTAATTTTTTCATCTTCGTTTTTTTTTTCTTTTCTTTTTCTTCTCTTTATTCCTTTTTTTTTTGTTTTCTTTTTTCCTTTCTTATTATTTCTCGTCCAATTCTATGTCATATAACGTGAAATTACTTTATATCTTATATGATGAAATTTGTTTTCGCATTAAAGACGAATGTTATAAATTTTGAAGGATGAAAATGATGTTTTGGCAAATAACTGAGGAGATCCTTAAGCGGGGATAGTAGTAAGGCCATCTTTGTTGTCACACGAATGGGTCATTCATGGTTTATGTTTATCGTAGGAATTCGAGCGTGGGAGGAGGTCCAGGAGACACGACGCAGCGGTATGTCAGTATGCAAAGGCAAAGATCCAAGGAACGAAGCATACGATGATATCGGCGCTTGTTAAGCCGACTCCAGACTAACACAGCAGGGTGCTTCACCATGGCGGCGAACCTCCAAGAGAGAGACTATCTCTCTCTCTCTCTCTCACTCTCTCTCTCACTCTCTTTCTCTCTCTCTCACTCTCTCTCTGTTTCTCTCTGTTGACTCCACGGATTTCACCGACACATTCAGACTGATCGTTAAAAAGTAAGAGAAGTAATGGCCCTATGCCGAAACCACCATCCACAAGCAATCTTCCAGACTCGTATAGGCTAAGCACGAGTCCGGTTAGAAGACACCACAGAAATTCACCGAACTCGACAAATAATTCTTTGCCGCAACAAAAATGAACGAGAAGATCGAGATCATTTCGAATATTTTCTTTTATTATTCTTTTTCTTTTTTCTTTCTTTTTTTTTCTTTTTTTTTTTTTTTCTTTTTTTTTTACCTTTCTTTCATTCTTTTTGTTTTTCTTTTTGATGTCCATCTACTCTCTTTGATTCTACGTAAAATCGATCTTCCCTTTTCGCTTCTCTTTTTAATCCCATATAAGATATAATTGATTGGCAGGAATAGTTTTCTATTCCTTTTTAGAATGAGAGAAGGAGATCGAGAGAAAAACAGTGAGAGAGAGAGAGAGAGAGAAAGAGAGAAAGAGAGAGAGAACAAAGTCTATAATTAATCTTATAATTATTTAAACAATTCTATTCTTTCTTCTTTTTTTCTAATACATTTTAATACGATAATTAAATACACAAATTATTTGTTTTCTTCGCGTTACGTTAATTCGTACAAACATTAATTATACCATGGAAATACGATTTTCAATTTGATTATTAATCCTTATCGAATTCATTTGTATTTTACGAATTTTATTTAGGTATCATAAGGGGAAAGGTGGGATATGCTTAGTAGTCGACGTACATATATATATTATATCAGTTGTGTTTATTAGGAAGAAAGAAAGAGGGAGAAAGACAGAGAGACAGAGAGATAGAGAACCAGAGAGAGAGAGAGAGAGAGAGAGAGAGAGAGAGAGAGAGAGAGAGAGAGAGAGAGAGAGAGAGTGAGAGTGAGAGTGAGAGTGAGAGAGGAAGAGAGAGTGAGTGGTAGAGGGAAAGAAGGTTCTCTACCGTATTCGGCTTCATGGCCATGGCGGTAACTACAAAGAGGATGGCGAGAGACAGGGCGGTTTGTGAGTCGTTCGGCTAACTTACACCGCACCGACTAATACTACTTGCTACTCGCTTACACACTAACTCCCTTATACACGCAAACCACTTCCCACTTCCACTTTCCAAGTGCATCGGTGCACGCTTACTTCCTCTCCTACCTCACTTCGTCTACCCCTTCTGTTTGTTCAGCGGTATTCTCTACGAGACTCTTTCTCGCGTCACCTATACATAAGCAAAACCAACCCGAAAATATCCTTGAAAAACGGGCTTACACCTGATATATGTAATGCCTCTGTGTATTTGTTTGCGTGTATCTATATGTATTTGCGTGTATGTGTCTGTGTATATAATATATTCAGAATATATTCTCTCTTTTATTTGTAACATATGAAATTAAAGGCGACAAGAGAGATTCTTTTTTCTTTTTCCTTTCTTTTCTTTTCTTTTTGGTTCTTTTTTTTCTTTTTTTTTTTTTTTTTTTAATGCACTTTTATTTACTCATAAATGTGAGTTTTTAATTTTTTTTCTTCCAAAGGAAAAAGAAACAAATGTATCAATGTATAGAGAAAAAATCAATTGAAAAATATTTCTCATTATTTCTATTGATCTTAGAGATATAATTTTTCGTAAATATTACATCACATTTGTATGAATAAATTAAAAAAAAAATATATATATATATGTATAAAGTAACTGTCTATACGTAAAAATGTATAAAAATTATTGCATTGATCGCGCATAATTAGATATATCTAAATATATTTAAATTTAAACGCTCCGATTCTTTTTATTTTCTTTTTCTTTTTTTGTCTTTCATAAAAATACTCGGAACGTTTCATTGTAGACACCATGTGTAAAATACTTTTCTTTCTTTTTTTCGAAATTAGAAAATTGCATCTATCGACGTATTAAAAATATTCTCTTTTATATATATATATATATATATATATATATATATATATATATATATCCGGACACGCTTCGGGGAATAAAGATTCGATAAGTTCTGCACGAACGACGGAGCCTTTTGTTTCGATGAAACTCAAGAAGCATCGTTCCGTTAATTAAGATCATTATCGTATCGGAAGTGAAGTTCTCTTTCGTAATTTCAGCGATATCCTCCGATTATTTCTCGATCAAAAGCGTTACATCCTTGTTATTATATACGCCAAAGGAACCTTGGATAATAACTTGCCGATATTTAAAATAACGAGATAGGGATATATATATATATATATATATATACACGCTTGGAGAATTAAAAAATTTTTAAGAGAAAAAGAGAAAGAAAAAAGTGAATGAAAAAATAATCGAAAACGATCACGTGAGGTTGAACAGTCGTTAAGTCGAAAAGAGAAAGCAAATTTACATATGCAATGATCTAAGAAATCGAATCGGTGAATCTAATTAAATTCTATTTAATTGAATTTCTTCGTAAACTCGAAAGAGAAAGAGATAAGACAAGAGAGAAACATAGAGAGAAAGAGAGAGAGAGAGAGAGAGAGAGAGAGGGAGGGAGGGAGAAATAGAAAAGGACAAAATACTTACGTACTCGTCTCGCTGGTGCAAAAACTGGTCGAAGGGCGCGCAAAGGATCGAGAGATAATCACTGCCACGTGACCACCGACACGTCGCGTCGGCTCGTTTTTACCGGCATTACGTGTCCCTAATCCGACCAAAGAAGCACCATAATCGTTATATACCCCACCACTCTACTATACCATCGTTATTTAATAAGCTTCGCGTTAAAGTTTCATATATTTTTTTTTCCCTTTTTCTCTCTTCATCTCTGTCTCTTTCTCTTCAACAAACTTACATATATGTATATATATATATATATATATCATGATCGATAGAAATTTTCTAATAATTTCAATGATGAAAGCAACGAATAAAAATAACCATTAGATAATCGAATGGATCGAGCTAATGCAATTTTATATACACATACATAAAAAATAATAATCCCGAATAAAATTCAAAGGATTTTTCTTCTTTTTTTTTTTTTTTTTTTTTTTCTCATTTTCATTGTCAAATTTGAAATGTAAATATGTTACATTGTTGAGTCTTTATTAAAAAGATTCCCGAACGTAATATTTTTCGTTGAGCACGCTATACGTTGTTATCGGATGCACCTTTTGAAATCGAAAATGCACACAATCGGAACGGAGAGGGGGGAGGTGGGCGTGAAGGGCGGGAGACGGGGGATTAGGTGGAAATCGTACGACACATGTATGTATGCACATACGCATTTGGCCTTTTCATGCGTGACGCGCATACAAAAAGACATATATCCACGTTACAGGCACACGTCGGATCAAATTCAAATCGAATCGTACTCGTGATGTACATAAATTGTTCATACTTATACATACACAAATACGCGTACGAACAAACACACACACACACGCATACACATATACACATTCACATACATACAGATAAACATACACACATCTTGGAAATCTTAAATTATTCAAAATATATAAAAAGGGATGATATCTATTCAAACGAAAAAAATGTTAAAAATCCTGACCTTTCTTAAACATGCTGACCTTCTTTTTTCTTAAAACATATAATTTACATATAATTTTATATATTAATTATAATGTTAATTCGTTTGATTTTATAATAATAATATATATATATATATGTGTGCGTGTGTATATATAAATTGTATAAATAAACAGCATGGGATAATAGTGTTTAATGATTATAAAAATAATTATCATTTCGAATGTCAATATCGAATTTATTCTATTACATTGAAAGAATTATGAAACAAAAAAGATAGATATTCGAATCGATCCTATAAATTTAATTGCTCTGAATGCCGTACGAACGATTTTAAATTGTAATTTAAAGAATTAACGAGAGTTCCATACTTGGATTCTAAAACGAAAGAAGATCGATAAAAGTGCCTCGATAATTTCGGATGAATGGTGTATGCCGATCGTAAATTCGTTGAACGGGGATGCTCAGCATGCCGTATCTTTTCTAGATATTCCGATATTTTTAGTTAAGCATCCAAACGATTTCACGAAGCGAATAAAAGAGAAAGAAAGGGAAAGAGAGAGAGAGAGAGAGAGAGAGAGAGAGAGAGAGAAAGGAGAGGGAGGGAAGGGTGGAAGGGAGGGAGACTTCTTCACGTTCCAAGTCCTCACACAAGCATCGTCGAATTCCAGATGTACTTTCTTTTCTTCTTTCCTACTCTTTTCGCCTCCGATCGGCGGCCAGTTACGCGGCGACCTTTGGACCATCGCTTTATCTCGGTCCCTAAATCTCTCTCGTTTATAAGCGCCTCCTAACGACCTCTTCTTTTGGAGTTGACCGGGCCCCTCTCTCGGCAAGGCTTACGATTTAACGCGAGCGCGAATGCAAATTTCCTCGAACGAATTTGTCGGCCTAACTGAAAGAATGAGAGAATGAGAGAGATAGAGAGAAAGAGAGAGAGAGAGAGAGAGAGAGATAGAGATAGAATTTTGCTCTCGGCATGGCGCCTTCTTCTTCGCTCTCTTACTTCTTATCTATCTTTTTCTCTCTCACACTCTCTTTCTTTCTTTCTTTCTTTCTATCTATCTTTCTTAATGAGTAATCGAGCGACCGTTCGTTATTAATCAGACGCGCCGTGAAAGATCACGAGGCGAGATCGGCGCCGTTCCTCCTTCTTCCTATCTACGATAGACATCGACTCGACCTTCCGTCGACGCTTCTGAATTCGTAACGCTTGGAGGGAGATAGATAGAAAGAGTGGGAGAGAGAGGGAGAGAGAGAGTGAGAGTGAAAGAGAAAATATACATATATATATATAGGTTTATTATTCAAGATTATATGAGGGAAAAATTTATTAGCGCGAAAAATATCAGGTAGATAGATATTAAAAGTTTCTAAAGGAAAATATTTATACGATTTCAATGTTGATCAAAAAAAAAAGAAAAAAAAAAAAAAAAAAAAAAAAGGATGGGGAAGAAAGAATAAGATAATTTGTCATTAAAGGTATTCGATATTAATATCTTATTCTTTTTATTCTAATCTAAATTACAATTGTTATTATTCATGGTATAATCCCAATTTCAATCTTTTGATTATAATATTAACGTCGATACATTCGACATTTTTACATTTGATTAAAATATCTTCTTTTTTTTTTTTTTTTTTTAATATCTAGATATTTACGTTAGATTGAAATATTTTTTTTTAGAAAGATTAAAAATTTTTTAACAGAACCAACCAATTGGTACATTCGAATGGAATTGTCGAGACGAAAAAAAGATCAATCTTATCAAAAATAATTCAATTTTCTTTTTTCATTTACTTTCATGTTATCAAAAGAGAGAGAGAGAGAGAGAGAGAGAGAGAGAGAGAGAGAAAGAGAAAGAGAATGAGTGAATGAGTGAATGAGTGAATGAAAGGAAAAGAGAGGAAAAAGTGATCATCAAAATGTTTGCTCTACCACGAAGCAAGCTCGATGTTGCGTTCATCGAATAGTATCGTTAAAAAATGGCATCAAACGAGTTAACATGATATTTTCGATATTTCAGAGAGAATAAAAGAGAGAGAGAGAGAGAGAGAAAGAGAGAGAAAGAGAGAAAGAGAGAGAAGAGAAGTAAAAGCATTTTTTATCTCTAACTCCATTTGACGTATCCATATCGACAAGACATTTAATTATCCTACAGACACACACACACACACACACATACATATATACATTCATTCATATACGAAAGAAAAATGTCGTATAACGAATTTTAAAAAATTTCGTCGATCGTGCGAAATCGTGATATAAAAAAAAAAAGAAAAAAAGAAAAAGAGAACAAAAATAAAAAGAGAGAAAAGAAAAAAATAGAAAACAAACGATGAAAACAATAATAATAATAATAAGAAGAAGAAGAAGAAGAAGAAGAAGAGAAAGAAAAAAGGAAAAAAGTAAAAGAAAGAAAAGGAAAAGTCACGCGGCACACAGTAGATCGATCAAAGCCGAGTAATACTAGTCGAGGATGTGAATACTAGAAAGAAAGAGAGAGAAAGAGAGATCGATAGATGGATGCATAGATGGTGGATAGATGGATGGATGGATGGATGGAAGGATGGATGGATGGATGGATGGATGGATAGATGGATGGATGGAACGATGGATGGATGGATGGATGGATGGATGGATAGACAGAGCTAATTAGCCGAGGCAACTGACTACGGATTTCTGATAGATAAGAGCAGCACAAGCGGCTCTCTTCTCGTTCGCGCGACGCGACGCGACGCTTACATTACACGTTTGGTCGTCGTATACGATTACGTAGAGTTTTTGTCGGTAAAAAAGAAGCTACTACCTTCTACCCTTCTGATCGGACGTGTCCAGAGAAAACGTATTCACGGTCTTCCCGGGCACGTACGTACATACATATCTCTCTTTCTCTCTCTTTCTCATTCTCTCTCTCTCTCTCTCTCTCTCTCTCTCTCTCTCTACCTCTCTGTGTGTGTGGTAGTTCGATACTACTCCATACACTATTTTACATTATCCTCTACCAATGTTGTGTGATTTCTTCTATTCGTGTAAATACGAACTCTCACCATGCCGGGACACATCAGAGAGAAGAGGGAATCTCTATCTATACTCTTTTTTTTTTTCTTTTTCCCCCGATGCTTTTGAATATTCTCAACTCTTTCCAATAGCGAATACTCTATACGCAGTATGTTACTCTGATACCATATAAAGAAACTACACAGAGTAGTTAGTCTCTAGCTGTTGGTTAGTAGTTCTATCGTTTCTTTTCCCTATACCCTTTTTTCCCCTCTCCCTCACTCCCATCGCTCTCTTATTTCCCTGGTTTCATCAAGTTCCTTTCTTTCTTTCTTTCTTTCTTCTTTTTCCTTGGGGGGGGGGGGAGGAGGGGAGGGGCTGGGGGTATTTTTTTCCTCTCCTTTTCTTTACTCTTTTTTCTTTTTTTTTTTCCGACCACCATGCAAAACAGTAGATCCGATGAGATAAAAAAAAAAAATTCGCGAGGATTTTTTCCCATCGACATATTTTTACCGATACGGTATATGGTTTAAATTAATCTTTCTTCGTTATTGTAAATTGTATCACGGTGGCCGGGACTCATTGAATAAGTTTATTATCGCATTTAATTCGGATGAGCGTGATGATTTTTCTGATTTCGCGAAACCAATTTTTCTTTTTTTTCTTTTTTTTTTTTTTGGGAGGATTTTTTTTTCTTTTTCTTTCAAAGGGCAAGATAAATTCATCTTTTTACACGCGTTCGCACGCACGGAATACATTGATTTTTTTCTATTAATAATCAAGATGGTTTGCGTTTGGATATATTGTTAATTTTCTTGAAAACGGTAGAACGCGACAATGAAATATTTCGCGAGAATTTTTCTGTCGATATTTTCTCTCTCTCTCTCTCTCTCTCTCTTTCGTTTTTTTCTTTTTTTTTTTTTTGAAAGGTAACTAAAATCCTAAAAAAGTATTATCCTAAGTATTATCCGCGTGTCTCCTAAGATTACTTATACGACTTACAATCTTTATAATTCCATTAATATAATAAAAACGAAATAATTGCATTTCAGAGAAATTATCATTGATTTGGATTATTTTAGATTATTTTAGTGTTTATAATGTGAAAAAAGAAAAAAGAGAGAGAAGGAAAAAAAGAAAAGAAAAAAATGTTAACCAAGAAAAATGATCATTTTATAATTTATCCTAACGCTCTTCTTTCTTTCAAAGAGAAAGAAAAAGAATAGAATAGAATAGAAAAAAGAAAAAAGAGAAAGAAAGAAAGAAAGCAGGAAAAAAAAGGACAATCTAAAGAGAGACTTTGCAAGAACAAATTTCTT
>NC_140824.1:3420000-3422500 GCF_050613455.1 Vespa mandarinia
GGAAAACTATTGGAAATTTGTAATTATTATTTTTTTGGCTTTGTTAAATGAATAAGAAAATGATGATTTTGTGTTATTCAAGATTTATTCACTTCGATAGAATTTTAATTTGAAATTATTAATATATTACATTATTATATTATATTATAAAATTATATATATATATATATATATATATATAAAATGTATTTTTCATTAAAATACAGATATCGATATTACAATGATCCATGTTAATATTACATCATATATATAACAATTCTACTCTGAAGATTGATATATTAAAATATCCTAATTTTTTAATAATCGCATTAGGAAAAAAAAAAAAGAAAAAGAAAAAATAAGAAAAAATAGAAAAGAAGTTCGAAGATTCAAGGAGGAAAAATATATGCGTTGTTTTCATTAATTCTCTCTTACAGCCATGGCACATCGGTCCTCCCCACTAACGATAATAATACTTTTACAAGCGTATTGTAAACGTTGGCTGTTAGCCTTAACTACCGGTAGGAGAACGATATGGCAGCGATATAATCTTCGTAGGTGGTCCATGGCTAACTCCCATTTAAAGTTAACATGCAAACGTACGGTATTATTGCTTGAAAGAAAATTTAACCGGTCGGTATCTTTTGCGAATGGCGACATTGTTACAATATCCTCTTACGTGCTCGTAAAGATCAAGGACAACCAAGCCGAACGGGCTTATTCTCGAAACCATTTTAATTGAGTATACGTGGAAGTGGTTATTTATACCTACTTATATACATGCACACACACATACATACATACTTACATACATACATAAATGCGTGATCATCCATTTTGTATCAAGAAAAAAATTATATATACAAACACGTATTTTCGTTTCTCGTTTTTAAAAGCAAGGACAAATTTATCGTTTAGACATGCATTAACATAGATACGTTTCAACGTGAACTCGATTATTCCATTGACATCATATTTTATTTTATAAAATATTAAAATATATCATAATCGAAAAGATTGTCAAAAATATATATATATATATATATATATATATATATATATATATATATATAATCCATATGCAATATTTTTAAGATATTATTTTATAAAAATATTACATATCAAACTATTAAAGAGATAATAAATAAATGTTATTAAATATTAAATTAATGACAAACCAATTAAATTTTTACTAAAATTGATAAATAGATTTTATCAATATTTTTATATATATATATATTTTATTTTCGATTCGATCTATCGATTTTACCGACTAATCGGAGTCTCGTCATCGAAGCGAAGATAACTAACCATCTAAGGGGGTGTTTTTTTTCCCTTTGTTTCTTTACTTTCCTCCTCCTCTCTCTCTCTCTCTCTCTCTCTCTCTCTCTTTGCCTCTCTCTTTTCCTCTCTCTTTTTCCTATCCTCTCGAAGGAAATCATGCGAAATCGCGCGAAGCAATGCTGTCAGTTTCTCTCTTCGGTGATCGTCCGTCGACTGCGCTTCGCATTAACGGAGGAAGAAGATGCCAAGAAGAAGAAGAAGACAACGAAGACGACGACGAAGACAACGACGACGACGACGACGACGACGACGACGACGAGGAGGACGAGTAAGAGGAGGAGGAGGGGGCGGAGGGGGAGGATAAGCGAGAAAAAAAGAGAAACGCGAGAAGTAGCGTGGAACGTTGGTAGGGATAAAAGGCGCCGACTGTTCTCGGTGATCTACCCCCACTCTTTTACGTATCTCACGAGCTACTACACCTGGTCACGACGCCATTGCTGGATCTTGATCCTGCTCCTGTCAAATTATACCTCGGCAAAGTCCAAGGATCGTTCAGACGCGTCCATCAAATCGATATCAACGTTTCCTTCGCAAACTGCATATAATATTTTTTTTTTCTTTTCCTTTTATTTTATCTCTTCATAGCTTTTTTCTTCCTTTCCCTTTTATTTTCTCACCCTTTCGACGAATTTTATTTTCTCTTTGTTCTTTTTTCTTTGTTTTCTTTTTTTTTCGTTTTTTTCTTTTTTTTTTTTTTTAAATCTACCACCCTCCTCTAATTCGTCGAGTCGTCGAGTAGAATTTCATTTTTCGTTTTCCTTCTTTTTTTCTTCTTTCGATCGATAATTTTATTGATGTGATAATTTTTATTGATAAGATTATATCCTAATGATAATGTAATATCGTATAAAACAATGATAATAATAATAATAATAATAATAATAATAATAATAATAATAATAATAATAATAATAATAATAATAATGATCAGACGATAGTACGACATATGTACATTGTAATATCAATAAAAAAAAAGATTAATAACTATTGTTTTATTTTTCAACATGAAATAACATCTCGTTGTATCTTGCTAAAAAAAAAAAAAAAAAAGAAAAAAAAAAAAAAAAAAAAAAAAGAAAAATAACTTTTAGAATCGTTGTGATTTATAATACAGCACAAGTGGAAAAATATTGTAAAAATGAAAGAGAAATGAAAAAGAACGAAAATATAAAAATAA
>NC_140824.1:3425000-3432500 GCF_050613455.1 Vespa mandarinia
TTCCAATGAATCTAATCGTTTATTCGGTAATAATTACGATTGATCTCTGTTTTATATTATTTTTTTTTTCTTTTTTTCAATGATTATCATTGATCTGACAGAAGATAAAATACGATATTAGATTATAACGTTTGAAAATTTAATGAAATTAATAAATTATTCTAAATAACAATAATATCATTATTTTTTTTTTCTTCAAGAATCATCCAAAAATTTTTCTACGAAATTCATAAATATCATAATATTAAAAGATACGAAGAAATTACATTTAATATTAATGGACGAACGAATGAACGGACGAACGAAAATAGTCGCATATTTTATACCAATACTACCTGAATCTTCAAAGAAACGTGTTAATGAGTTAAAAGGAAAGAGAAAGAGAAAGAGGACAGGAAAAAAGAAAAGAGTCAGAGAGAAAGAAAGAGAGATAGAGAGGTAGAGAGAGAGAGAGAGAGAGAGAGAGAGAGAAAGAGTAGGTCGAAAAGAAACAACCCTCAGCGAGAGATGTTAAATGCAAAAGTAGTGGAGGGGAGGTTTCTCTTGTCCGATGGTACAGCTTAACCTGTGCCGATTGTCAGTCAGTCTTGGACCCGGATAGCGCGAGGAACTTGGAAGGGAACGTGGTGGGCCCTTTCGCGAGTGAAAGAGAGAAAGAGAGAGAGAGAGAGAGAGTGAGAGTGAGAGGGAAAGAGAGGGAAAGAGAGGGAAAGAGGTGTCGCTCGCTATTAGCTCGGCGGTCGTGTCTGGCACGTGCGCGTATCGTAGCCTCGTGACTCGTGGAAGAAGGGTGCTTCGAAGGAAGCGCCAAAGAAGAAGGAGGTGGTGGAGGAGGAGAAGGAGGAGGTGGAGAAAGAGGAGGAGGAGGAGGAGGAGGAGGAGGAGGAGCTGCTGCTGCTGCTGCTGCTGCTGCTGCTGGAGGAAAAGGTGAAAGAGGGCAAAGCGGAAGGTGGCAGTACGCTGCGAACCGTCAACCGGTCGACGTGTGCGGAACAAACGAGATAGAAAGAGATAGAAAGAGAGAGAGAAAGAGAAAGAGAGAGAGAGAGAGAGAAAGAGAGAAAATAGAGAGAGAGAGAGACACTGAACCCTTGATACAACCACGTGACAACCAAAGACTATCGACTTTTTATACCCTCGTGATCGCCGATTCTTCATTTTTCATATCGATCTTTGGAATCGCGTTAAAAAAAACAAAAAAAAGAAAAGAAAATAAAAAATTAAAAAAAAGAATAAAAAAAGGAAAAGAAAGAAAGAGAAGAGAGAAAGTAGAAAAAAAAAGAAAAAAAGAAAAAAAAAAGGAAAAATATACGACAATTTTGAGGAAAATATTTCGTCTGAGAGGAGAAAACGCACCCCTCTTTTTGTCGTCATCGTCGTCGTCGTCGTCATCGTCTCTCTTTCGTATTTTCTTCTTTTCTTTTCCTTTCTTTTCTTTTCTCTTTTCTATTCTTTTTTTCTTGTTCGATTTCAATTTTTCTCGTGAGATGACGATGACACGTGATTTGAACATATTATCTACCGAATGTACGATAACTGATAACAATTAAGAGATGAAAGATTCGCGATAATCAGTGAGATTTATTCGAAGAAGGAATTTCTCGTCTTCTTTATCATTTCGTCGATCTTTTGAGATCGAGCGACATCGTCTAGAAACCACGTGACGTTCTAAGGGAGAAAAACGGGACAGAAGGTGTTCGAGGATGAGGACTGAATTGCAGGTTGGTTCTATTCAAATTGTTTGTTTGTTTGTTTATATATACATATATATACACACACACACACACAAATATGTATATATATATATATATATATATATATATATATAAATATATAAACATTTTTTTCTCTAAAATTTCATTTTAACGTTTGATGGTGGAAGTAATGAGAATATCTTTTCGAAAAGTCATGATTATCTTCGTTAAAAAAAAAAAGAAAAAAGGAAAAGAAAAAAGGGAAAATGAAAGAAGGAGAAGAAAAAAAAAAAAAAAAGAAATTGTTTTTGACGAAAAATTGCACGGCCAATCTTTCGGATGTTTATTCAACGGGCAGAATACGAATGCGTCGTAAGACGAGTGGCGAGATACCCAAGCCGGAGGTCCGATCCTCTTTTAACGCTCTTTGATCATCTCGAGATTCTGCTTTCACGGCTCGTGCTTTGCTTTCTCTCCTCTCTCTCTCTCTCTCTCTCTCTCTCTCTCTCTCTCTATCTTTCTCTCTCTTTCTTTTTCTCTCTCTCTCTCTCTCTCTCTTTCTTTCTCTGCTACGTGTTTCGCCGGCGTCTCCCTGTCCGGTTCCTTTGCGCGCGTGCGGCCTTTAACTTTTAAGTACGATTTAACGAATGCCTTTGAACCTGACTTTTACGAAACTTTGGGGCCGCCCAGGAGTAACCAAAGGGTTAGCCGACCTCTAAGGAAGAAGGAAGGCAGCTCCCTTCGGGATTGCCGCCCGTGTACCTTTGTACCTTTCGAATCTGCCTGGTTTACGTTTCTTTTGCTGCCTCAAAGGACACCCACTTTCCCTCTTCCCTTCAATTTCGTCCATCGTCTCGACAATTTTTCTTTTCCTTTTCTTTTTTTTTCTTTTCTTTGCTTCTTTTTGATTTTTTTTTTCCTTTTTTTTATACATATATATATATATATATTTTTTTTTTGTTATTTATTTATTTATTTCAAATCTCTACAAAAATATTTCGAATTCATATATACGATAGCGAGGAAACAATTTATCGTTATAAATATGGGAAGGGATGGTAGAAGAGGAAACCAATAAAATGTTTCATAATATTTTTCTAATATAGAACAAAAAAAATTGTTGAAATCATATATATACATATATATACATATATATATATATATACATATATATATATATACATATATATACATATATATATATATATATGTATGAATGTGAATGAAGATGATGATGAATCAATGTTTAGTACGAGTTTAGTTGAATGAGATCGTAGAAGAAAATAGCTGGTAAATACGGAGGGCGGATTATCGCGCCAGTAAGGAACGAGTGAAGAGAGAAAGAGAATGAGAGAGAGAGAGAGTGAGAGAGAGAAAGAGAGAGAGAACGAGGGAAAGGTGGAGAGAGAGAGAGAAAGGGAAAGAAGGAGGATGATGAGGACAGCATAGACGCGGAAGTGGACGTGCTTCGCTAACGATAACGACTTCAAGAGAACGACAGCCAACGGGAGACTAATGTCTTCCTGCAAGAACTAGAATCTGATACGACTTCTAATAACTCCTAATCTTTCAACGAAATTTTACGATCCCTTCTCCGTATGGAATAATAAAATCGAGAACGTCGATTATTGACTAAACATAATTTATTACCGTTATTGTCAATTAAGATGTGGGCCAACAAACGTTCCTCAACAACAATTGAAATCGTAATTATTATGATATGATATATATATATATATATATATATATATATATATATGTAAAAGAAAAAAAATAACGAGGACATCGTAAAACGAGAAGACCGTATAAGGATTTTAATGAGATTCTATGGAACAACTTGAGATAATTGTATCTATACCTAATTATAACTTTCAAATAGACATGATTGACCAATAGAAATGTTCCAAGGTTTTGAGAAAAAGCAATAAATAAATGAATGAATAAAAAGATAAAAAAAAAAAAGAAAAAAAAAAAAGAAGAAAAATACAAAAAGAGGATCTTATTAAAAATGTCATTGAGATTCGTGTTATACTTAAAATACTTAAAATACATTGATACGGAAACTATTAAGTTTTAAGCGAAGGTCTCCGGTGCACTAAAAAAAAAAAAAAGAAAAAGGAAAAAGAAAAAGAAAAAAGAAAAGCGAACCTCGTAAATAAAAGATAAAGAAAAGAAAAGAAAAGAAAATGAAATGAAATGAAATAAAATAAAATAAAAAGATGATGACAAAATGATAAGTCCAACCATAGAATATCACCGACTGGAATATTATTACGATGAATATAAATGAACGGATAATATATAATAGTATTATATATATATATATATATATACATTTATATATACGACACCGAGAAACAGGATTAGAAATGAAATACGATGGATATACGCTTATGTCGTCTCATTGATAAAGGACATCGTCAAATAGGATGATAAGGGATAGGTCATACGATGACGTTGTAGATAAGGATATGGACTACAAGCAAGATATGAAGGAAGAGGATAGTAAAGAGGCAGGGAGGACGAGGACTACTATGAGGACTACTATGAGGACTACGATGAGGACAACGACGACGACGACGACGACGACGATGAGGACGACGACGATGAGGACGAGGACGACGACGACGACGACGACGACGACGTTTCTGCCGTGGAGCGGTGAGCAATTAGCGACACAGCGCGGCGAGATCAGAGGCCGAGGGCGGGGTGGGGAGCGGCGGCCTAATTACACACGGTACCGACCGACTTCAAAGGAGCCGACAGTTCCTCTTCTCCGAGCCATCCCCTCCGAATGGCCGGCCCGAGAACAACGCTCCTCTTCCTCGTATACTCCGGCTGGCCGACGTCGACGATACTGACCTGACTAGCCTTCGATACTCTCTCTTTCTCTCTCTCTCTCTCTCTCTCTCTCTCTCTCTCTCTCTTTTTCTCCATTGCTCTCTGTCTATCTTTCTCTCTTCTCCCACCAATCGATCTATCTATCTATTTCTCTCTCTTTCTCTTTCTCTTTCTATCACTTTTTCTCTCTTCCTTTCCTGTCTGACCAATCGCAAATCAATTTTCTATCAAATCGTATATATGTCTATGTATATGTGTGTGTGTGTGTGTGAGTGTATGTATTTAAATTTGTCTTTCAAAGTTATAATAATTTCATATAATATCCATTATTATTCTATTTCCACGAGATCATTATAACAATATTAATTTTGTCCCTATTTCGTAATAACGAAATATACGAAAAGTTTTATTCATATTAATTGATTAAAATTGATTAATTATCTTTATTAATATTTTACATGGAGGAGTATTATTATAACATGTATATATAATAATGATATATAGATTATTGATAGTTTGCACTTATCGTTTTGACACTTATTCGATAGAAAAGAGTGAGAGAGAGAGAGAGAGAGAGAGAGAGAGAGATAGAAAGAGAGAGAGAGAGATACTCTCTTCCTTTGCCAATTATATTTAACTAGATTAAATGAACCAAAGCGAAAAGAACACAACGATATACGGACGGAGAAAGAGAAATAGAGAGAGAGAGAGAGAGAGAGAGAGAAAGAGAAAGAAAAAAAGAAAAAGAGAAAGAAGAAGATGATGGGATTCCGGAGAACGTCAGAGCGAGCTGACACGTGCGGAGGCACGCGTCCGTTTCTTCCGCGTCTTCCGCGAACGATTCGGCGCCTCGAAGAATCACCCTAGACTTTAAACCACTTGGAGAGGGTGTGGCGAGAAGGGGTGGAAGGGAGGGGGGGAAGGAAAGGTCGTGGCAGAGGTGAGGGAAGGAACGGGCGTCATCGTTCTTGGATACCGATAGGATCCATTCTTCTATGCGATCGAAGACGATCTTCCAGAACTTGTAACACGAGAGATGGACCAAGAGTTCTGTATCTCTTTCTCTCTCTCTCTCTCTCTCTCTCTTTCTCTCTGTTCTGTCTCTCTCTTTCTCTCTCTTTCTCTCTCTTTCTGCTCGTGGCCGCAAGTCATCAGTCAAGTCTTTGAGGCCGGCTTCAAGCTCGGCCCCGCAGAAAAAGACCTTTTGCCGATCTGCCTTGGCGGTGAGATCAAACGTTTCACGGTCCACCGTACGCTGAACCGACTCTGCTCACGCGGGACGTTCCTCTCTGTTGCTGCTGCTGTTGCTCCTGCTGCTGCTGCTGCTGCTGCTGCTGCTGCTGCTGCTGCTGCTGCTGCTGCTGAAGCTGCTGTCGTTCCTGCTGTTGTTGTTGCTTCAGCTACAGCATCAAACTAATATACATAGATATGTGTATATAATATATATATATATATATATATATATATAAACATATATATGTATATATATATATATATATAAATATATATAAATTGTGTTTATGTAAAAGAGAAAATATAGAAGAGAGAGAGAGAGAGAGAGAGAGAGAGATTTGTTAATGCCTAATAGAATGTCGGATATGGTTTAATAACTATAATTTTTTCTGATAAAACGTCGTACCAATAGAACGTCGTCATTATTATATCGGATTAGGTTAGATAATTATACTAAGAGAAAGGAAGAGAAAGGTAAAGGTACGTTCGTTCGTCTATCAAGGATAACGAAATAAATAAAGAAAGGAACACGTTGTTGGTTGATGATTAACTAGGAAATAGACGTGACGACACGTAGATATCATATGAATTATTATAATGAAAGATTTGTCTATTTCTCTCTCTCTCTCTCTCTCTCTCTCTCTCTCATTCATTCGTTAATATCGAACTTTCTAATTCGTCCAATTGATTAATAGTTATCTCATTTAAAAAAAAAAAAAAAGAAAGGAAAAAAAGAAAGAAAGAAAAAGAAGAAGACGTTAAGTACTACGTTTCTACGAAGGACATTTTTAATTTCAATCAATTTCTATGAATAACAATAACCACCTAATTTGTCAAACGAAATAAATCATTTTTAATTCGTCTTGGTTAAGCAAAGAAATTAGATCAATTTCATGGATCATTATCAATTCGCTCTTCTAAATTTTATGGAGAAACGTTTCGTAAGATACCGAGAGAGGGATTGGATTTAAAGGGGGGAGAAAAAAAGAAAAAAAAAAAAAAAGAAATCACAAAAACAAAAAATAAAAGATCCTCTTCTACTACCCCTTCAGGTCGATTGATCGTTCCCCATTAAGAAGATTTTTAATTAGAAATCCTCGGTGCTACACGATCCTGGACGGAGATCGAACACGATCTTCTCTTCTCTTCTCTTCTCTTCTCTTCTCTTCTCTTCTCTTCTCTTCTCTTCTCTTCTGTACTCTTTTTTTTCTCTTTCATTTTCTCTTTCGCCGGTTTGAAAAAGTACGCGTGGGCAGAAAGATAGAGAGAGAGAGAGAGAGAGAGAGAGAGAGAGAGAGAGAGAGAGATCTCATTAGCTCGTTTAATACGATCTCGGAAATAAAGAAAAAAAGAAAAACAAAGAGAGAGAGAGAGAGAGAGAGAGAGAGAGAAGACGAAAGTAGAGATCCAGATTTGATCGAGAGGAAAGAAGTGGATGGATGTATGGATGGATGGGATGGCATGGCGAACGGGGGCAGACGGGGATTGGTGGAAGAGATAGGGATAGGTGGAGGGAGAGTTGAGGGAAAGAGGAAGGGAGGGATCAAGCTACGAGTTATACTCGTCATGGAGCGAGAGCACGAATCGCATTATCGATTTGTACGGTGCCGGTGCCGATTTGCGCGGAGTGAACCTTTGAAGTAAGCCGAAGTTCGCGCGAGGGGCTTCCGGAAAGAGTACCGCGAGCGGAGCCCCGCGTGCCAGTCGAGCACGCGTGAAGAATCTCTCCTTG
>NC_140824.1:3437500-3445000 GCF_050613455.1 Vespa mandarinia
TTTCTTTTCTTTTCTTTTCTTTTCTTTTCTTTTTTTTCTTTTCTTTTTTTGTTTGTTTTGTTTTTTTTTGTTTGGAATTGTGTCTCACAATTAGAATAAGTGAAGTGAATGTATATATCCTATATATCGCGTCAATATAAAAATTTACGTCCATTCGTATTTTTGTACGTTTTATTTTCGAATGGAGTCAATCAAATTTTATTTTATTTTATTTTATTTTATTTTATTTTATTTTATTTTATTTCATTTCATTTCATTTTCTTGTTTATCTTTTTCAAATGTTTACATGTCTCAGAATTAGATTAAATAAAACAAATATACATACGTACTTAAGTATAATTCTTGCTATTTATTTCAAATGTATTTCGTGTTTATAAGAAATTATTTCTCATCGCTTTAATAATTGAAATAATTAAACGTACAAAGAAAATATTACAAATTTAAATGATCGTACATAAGTTAATATCGCGCATAGATCATAGTTCCTTCTCGTTATCGTGTGCTTTCACTCGTAAACGAGCCCTTAACACGATGATGCACGTTTTACAAGTTAAAACGTTCGTTCAAAGTTTCATGACTTCAAACGAGAGAAAGAGAGACAGAGATACAGAGATACAGGGAGACAGACCGAGAGAGAGAGAGAGAGAGAGAGAGAGAGAGAGAAAATTATCGTTTCATATCGTCTAAGCGTTGAAGAACAACATGATTGTTACAATAAATAAACATTTAGTTCTCTTTTGGACATACATACATACATACATACATATATATATATATTAGGTTGGAAACTATGAAACGGGCGTTTTTGTTTAGTTATTTATTTCTATTCAACGACCATTTCATAGTTTCCAACCTAATATTTATATATATATATATATTTTCTATTGGTCATATTCGTACTCATAAATCTACTAAATTTGTTCTTTACTTAAACGAATAGCTCTGTTATAGTTATATATCCCTATCCATTATCCTCTCTTCCCCATATACACATACATACATACATACATATATATAAGTGTATATATATATAGCTGTTAAAGGAACAGAATATATATTTGAAAGATAACAATTTTTACGAGAGTTACTCGGAGTAGTATAGCAGTCCATGTGTTGTTCGGCTACCTTAAACGTTTCGGCCGGCTACTAGAATCCGGGTTGAATGTGGCTTAACGCAGACGGTAAAGGCCATCGCTTTGTCGGCCTTTGTCACGGGGATTATGCGCCGGGTGGCAAATTAAGACGGACACCTTCACGCTTTGATGCGCCAAAAGAGGGATGGAAATGAGAAACAGAATGAAAGAGAAAGAAAGTGAATGAATATTAAAGAGTATACTAAAAGTTTTCTAATTATTATTCCATAAACAATCCTTCTGTTATTTTTTATCGACGATATTTAAATCATAATACAATATCAATTAATTTATAAAATAATAATATTACAGGTGTAGAATTTTGTTCGTATGTATTTTATAGAAATAATATTTTTTATTTCGTATTTTTAATTCAACTCATTTATTTTATTTTTTTTTATTATTATTATTATTCAATTTATTATATTTTTATTAATATATAATTTAACTTTATTTTTCTTTTCTTTTTTAAATAACATTCATTAATATGATGGGTATAAGAAAAAGAAATATTATATTTAGAAATATCACAGAACATTTATATTGTGAATAATATAAATAACGAGTGTGTAAATTCGAAAAAAAAAAAAATAAAAAAAAATGAAATAGCTTAATACATAGATACTTATATCTGTGATTAGAAAAAGTTTTGTCAAAACAATGAACTTGCAATTAACGTTTTGCGATAAGATGAAAGTTAATAAAGATGAAATAAATGTAAAAAAAAAAGAAAAAAGAAAAGAAAAGAAAAAAAACGTAAAAAAATAAAAAAAAAAAGTATATATATATATATATATATATGTATGCCGCATGAACGGTTCCTAGTTTCTTCTTCGTTTTCTCAAGAGGTTGAATTTTAGAAGAGGAACGAAATCCTGATTTACGATGTATAATAAAGTGGTTACGCAAAGTATGGAGGAGAGAAGGAAGAAAATACGGTTGAGTCGTCAATTTTATTTACGACCATCTCGAAAGTTCAAAATTTGCCGTGGGTTTTGAGCAAATTCGTTTTAAAACCTGCCCGAAATCGTTACGGTTCACGATCGATCCTATCGCAACGAAGGAAGTAAGTAAAGTAAAGAAGGAAGGAAAAGAAGGAAGATTCATTCGTTCCTCGGAAATTACTTTTTCGCGTGTTAGTTACAGAGCCGTATATAATACAACTGTCTCCCTTTTCTTATTCGATGAACCATGAAACTTTTCATCGTGAAGTGCCCTTAAATTTTTCATAAAATGAAAAAAAAAAAAAAAAGAAAAGAAAAAAAAAAAGAAGAAGAAAAGAAAGAAGAAAAATTTCCGGTAAACGTCGCAAGTTATACGTACACCGAATTCTGCGAGATCTCATCTCTTTCTTTCTCTCTCTCTCTCTCTCTCTCTCTCTCTTTCTCTCCTTTAGATTTATATGATCGTGAAATCTTTGAGATCTTTAGGGATCTTAAAATATCCCTTTGAAAGGTTCTCGATGATAAAAATCTTTCGACGTTTAACGATCGATAAATCCTTTGAGATTCAAAATCTTATTACAAACTCTTTATCATTATTAATTTCTCTTTCATCATTTTTGCATTTCATTATTTCGCAGTCCCTCAAACAGTCTCAGTCGCAAACAAAAAAAAAAAAAGAAAAAGAAAAAGAAAAAGAAAAAGAAAAAGAAAAAGATAGATCGAATCATCAAAATATCTTACGCAAATTACATAATACAAACATATCGACGACACGTGCCGTAATTTAAATCCTACAGTTTTATAATACGATATACGATTAATGATAATTAGTGAAATAAATTAATAGCATTAATTAATATCATAAAAGTAAATTCTGATCAGTAGCATTTAATTGCTAGTTGTTAATGAGGAGTTACTGTTTGAAGATAAGAGAACAAAAAAAAAAAGAAAAAAAAAAGAAAAAAAAAAGAAAAAAAAAGAAAAAAAAAAAAAAAGGGAGAACTAAATAATATATGGAATCGAGGTCATCGTTCATCGTGCAAAAAAAAAGAAAAGAAAAAGAGAAAAAAAAAAGAATAAATAAATAAATAAAAAATTGACGATAATCGGACGATATAAATGTATTTACATATACACGTACGTACATATACGTATAATACATAATAAATATATATTCATAAAAGTGAAACTGGTAATATCTGTGTAACTACTACGCGAATTATAATCACGTCGCGCGCAACCCAACAACGTTTCTCTTTTCTTCACTGCCTCTTCGGCCATTGCCGGCGGCCCTTTAATCTGGAGACCGAGGCCGGGAGCTTCTGTTTCCGAGATGTTTGCGCTGCCGGCTACCGTTCTGGAAGCTGCGGAACTTGATCCCGAAGTGGTTGCTTTCGTGAAACGAATGGGGTGGGGAGAAAAAGGAGGAGGGGTGGGAGAGAAAAGAGACCTGAAGTAAGAGACACATATAGAGAGTGACAGGTGGTAGTAGAACGGTTGAGAGGGACAGGGAGGGGAGGCAAAGGTGTGTGGGAGAATGGGAGGAAGGAGGGGCAAAAAAAGAGGGACACCATAGGGAAAGAGAGTGGCGCCAAGAATCTCTGTAGTTCACTGCTTACATCCTTTCTCTCTCTCTCTCTCTCTCTATATATATATATATATTTTTTTTTTCTTTCCTCTCTGTCCCTCCCCTTCCTCCATCCCATCCCACCTCACCCTTCGCCATCAATCTTTCCCTTTATTTTCGTATTTGCCAATGAGCGATCCCTCATACTCATAATTCTAACAACTTTTCCGTCAATTCTGCAGCAACCCCGAAAAAGAAAAATTGTCACTCTTAACATTTTTCACGTGTTTTATTAATAAAATAATCGTCGTAGTTTTTTTTTTTTTTTTTTCTTTTTTTTTTTTTATGAAATATTAATTAATCTTGGTAATCGTGATTGTGTTCGTTTACACCTTTTTTTTTTTTGTCGTACAAATCTGTTAAAGAGAATAGAATATAATTGTGATTGTTTGTAATCGCGAATGACGATACTCTTGAGGATAATGACGATAAACGATATTATTAATTATATTAAATAATAAATAAATCAATTATTTATGTGAAGAAGTAATATCTCCAAGTATTTTCAAACATTAAATATATCGACGATATTAAATTTATAAACGTGTCGTATAAATGTAGATATTAATTTTACGTTAAAATTTGTGAGATTTTAATTATAATTGAAAAGAAAAAAAAAAAAAAAAGAAAGAAAAAAAAAATATCGCGAACTTGGCATATCCGAGATAGAAATCTACATCGATCTTTTTTTGAGTCAATATCTTAAAAAAAAAAAAAAAAAAAAAAAAAAAAAGAATAAACAGAATTGCATCAATTAAATTGAATATCGATTTGAAATGTCAAAAGAAACGATAGTCGTCGCTCGTTGTTATCATCGTTTACCATTAATTAAGATTTCTCGATTGATCAATGGAACCAAGAAAGAGATAGATAGAAAAAGACAGAGAGAGAGAGAAAGAGAGAGAAAATGAAGTTAAATTTTGTTTACAGATGTCGTCATTATGCCTTGCGGCATTGATCCTAACGATAGTAGCTGAAGATAAGCCGACGAACACGGTTTCGGTGTCGTCAAGTTCACCGGGACTACAAAGCAACACGCTACAGAAGCTGATCAAGATATTGGAGAAATATGGTCTGGAAGAGCAGAGAGGATTGAAGAGGGTCTACCTGAGCAACAGGTCGATCACTTGCAACGATGGCTCGCAGGCGGGCTTTTACCTACGTAAGTCGCACGGTTCGAAGAGGTGGATCATTTTCTTGGAAGGTGGCTGGTATTGTTATGATCATAAGAGCTGTAGAAACAGGTGGCTCAAATTGAGACACCTTATGACGTCGACCCAATGGCCTGAAACACGTGACGGTAGGTAACCAATAATAAATATTAATAATAATAATAATAATAATAATAATAATAATAATAATAATAATAATAATAATAATAATAATAATTTTCTTTTTATTCGTTTTATTTCATTCATTCATTTATTTATTTCATTCATTTCATTCATTCATTTATTTATTTCATTCATTTCATTCATTCATTTATTTATTTCATTCATTTATTTATTTCATTCATTTATTTCATTCATTCATTTATTTCATTAATAATATCTATCATCATATTAATTTTGTTATTACAGTTGGCGGATTGTTATCAGGAAATCCAGAAGAGAATCCATTTTGGTGGAACGCTAATCACGTGTAGGTATTGTCCATCGCGTTATTGTTCAGACGCGTAGAGCTTCTTTGAAAATTATTATTTCTTCTTTTTTTTTTTTTTATTTTTATTTTTTTTTTTTCTTATACCGACGTTTAACGTTTCTTTCTCTTTTGGTTTATTACTTCAGATTTGTACCTTATTGTACGAGCGACAGCTGGAGCGGTACGAGAACCTCGCTCAACGATATGTTTTCCTTTATGGGGGCTGAAATTGTCTCACAGGTTGTACGAGATCTGATACCGCTTGGCCTTGAAAATGCAAGCTCATTGCTACTGGCTGGTAGCAGTGCAGGTGGAATTGGTGTTATGCTTAATCTCGATCACGTGCAAAATTTGGTCCATCAGGAATTAGGTTAGTAATTATTATATTATTAACGATAATATTTCGTTTTGTAATTTTATAAATAAATTATTTTTCACAATCATAATATTTATATGATCGAATTGTATCCATTATAGGATTAAAAAATATAGCCATACGTGGTGTCTCCGATTCAGGCTGGTTTCTGGACAGAGCACCATATTCACCGAATGGTTTATCACCTGTCGATGCTGTTCACAAAGGAATGGAACTTTGGAAAGCACGTATACCACACAATTGCGTCGTTAAACATCCGGATGAACCTTGGAGATGTTACTTTGGTTATCGTCTTTATCCGACCTTGACTGGTGAGTAATATTTATCGAATTAGCTTTAGAAAGATGTAACGATCGGAACGACGAAAGAATTAAAAAAAAAAGATAATAATAATAATGATAAGAAAAAAAAGAAGTTTTCTAATTAATCTTGAATAAAATAAATAATAATGATTAAAATTCCTAATCGAGGAGATATTTATAAAAGAATTCATCTTTACGAATACGCAGCTCCATTATTCGTCTTTCAATGGCTCTTCGACGAGGCTCAAATGTCTGCCGACAACGTTGGAGCACCTGTTACAAAACAACAATGGGATTACATTCATAAAATGGGTGATAGTTTGAGGCAGACTTTCGAAAACGTCACCGCAGTCTTTGCACCGAGCTGCATCAGTCATAGTGTTTTAACGAAGAGAGATTGGCAGTTGGTTAAAATCGACGAGGTTTCATTGGCACAGGCGTTGCATTGTTGGGAACAAATGCCACTTGGAAATCATCGTAACGAGTGAGTTCAAGTATCTAATACAATATAAGTGGGTGAACAATGTAACGTGACGAATTTTATTTCGTTTGAAAAAAAAAAAAGAAAAAAAAAATTCCAATATCTGACAAATGAACATTTGCGCCTGAAGATTGATAACACTACGATATCGCGTCGGTAATAGAAGTTTTTAATTTACTCCTATTAACAGACAACCATTCGTACATGTTAAATAACAAAAATTTCGTAATTTATTATTAGTCATATTATATGGTTCACCTTTATAATTTAACACACACACACACACACACACACACACACACATACATACATACACGTGCATACGTGCGCATTACACATATAAAGAATTTTTTTTTTTATATATATTTATATATCTAATTTATTCAATTAATAAAGTTTGATCAATTAACGATCCATAATTGATTTCAATTCGTAGTACTCATTCCGAGATCGAGACGAATCAACCCTGTACGAAATCATTGAGGAAACTTCTACGTTCCGGCTTAACGAAGAACAACGGCACATTGGTCCAACTTGGAAGGGCTGAAAAAAATAATTTATCAATCGAAACGCGAAAGAAGAGTTATTCGAATGGCGTTGTTAAAATTGACGAGAAAGGAATTAGTACGACCACCGGTCCGGAAAGAGAAAATAAAAAGAGAAGGAGAAGAAAGCATAAGGGTCGAAGAAGGGATAGAAACAAGGATGGAAGGACGAAGAAGGATAAACACGAGAGAAGAAAAGCCTCGGGTAAAGAGTCCACGTTTTGTTTAAAAATATAAACGTTTTCTTTTTCATCAACAATTTTATTTTTCTTTTTCCTCTCTTCTATGTTTATAATATACATATGTATTATGAGTGACATTTGTTTTTTTTTCTTTCTTTCTTTTTTTTATTATTATTATTATTATTATTATTATTATTATTATTATTATTATTATTATTATTATTATTATTATTATTATTATTATTATTATTATTATTATTTTTCTGTTC
>NC_140824.1:3447500-3457500 GCF_050613455.1 Vespa mandarinia
TACATTTGGACCTAAAATAATTTTCTCACGAGTATATCACCAACGTGTATGATCGTGTGATCGTTTTAGTAATTTAAAAATTAAATTCATTGATATAAAAAAAAATAGGATAATTTTCGTTCTTAATTAATATTAAAATGAATCGATTACGTTTCATTCATTAGTCGTCGATCATTTAAAATGCCTGAACCAAATTGTATCTTCGAAAGAATACATGTGACTCTTCCTTCGGAATATATGCAACAGAGACAAGGACACACAGAAGTCTCGGTACGTTTTTTGAATTTCAAGGCTCGGATTATTTCTCGAGACTCGCAACGAGAAAAAGAAACGGATAAAAGGAAAATCAAAAGAAAAAGAAATCTTTGCAAAAAGTACTAATTTCGTCGTCTGTGACGAAACCGTGTAATGTCGTAACGTCCTGTAAGTAAACTAGGTCGGATATGTGTACGTTTCATGAATGAAAGGTCATTGACCTGCATATTGCGACGATTTTGAATATCTCAATATGTTCGAATGCGCAGACGCAGGAAAGTTTGACTCGTATTAAATGATTATCATTTCATTATGAATTTAATTTAAACAAATATCTTTTCATTCATGCATAATTTTCAAATATTGACTTTTTCTTTTTTTTTTTTTTCTTTTTTTTTTCAAATTGTGCAAGCGATCGTGTACATTTTATCGATAAAATTGTACATTTTATTTTCGCATAAAAGTATCGATAATTGTGAAAATGATCTCGATCAAAATTGAACTTACGAATTATATTTTATCACATTGCTTTTGTTATAAAAATCTGAAGATATTAAAAAAAAAAAAAAAAAAAAAAATTAAATCTACATATATATATATATATATATATATATGATTTTGATCATTTTCATAATAATCGGTATATATATATATATGTATGTGTGTGTATATGTGTGTGTATGCGTGCGTGCGTGTCTGTGTGTGTATATTATAATTTATTATAGTCAATAAGTCGATTAAAATCAATTTTAAGATTAATTATCTGTCGGAAAGTTGACAGGTTATTATGCGTAAAGCCGATAAATATTTTCCGCGAAAAGAAACGAAGAAAAAAAAAAGAAAAACAAAAAGAAAAAGAAGAAGAAGAAAAGAAAAAAGAAAAGAGAAGAGAACAATTGCATAACGCATAAGTAATTTCAACTCGTGTAAAGAGTTTTTATACATCGGATAGATGAAAGATTTTTGCGTTAATGTAAAAATGGATAAAAATCTTTTTTATGCTAAACGATGTTATCGTGGTCAGATTAAATTGTACTATAAAGAAAAATGTAAACAGCTTCATAGACTGATTAAATTATCTACCTCAATGAATCAAATTGTATTAATGTTCTTCGTGTATCGTTTAGATTAAAGCGATATGTTAATGCGTATTAAAAAAAAAATATATATATATTATATACACGTATATGTATATAATATATAATTCAATTTGTAAAATTTTGTAACGAATATTGTAAAATAGTCATCCTTTTAATATTATAATATTTATTTCATTTACACGCGTACATTTTTAATTTATATGCCAATGAGATATGACGATATGCCATCTCATTGATATATTTCAACGTGTTCATTCCATTTAAAATTATGTTAAGTTGAGAATTGTTAGAGAGGATGTATAAACAAATACATCTTTGTCTTTGTGTACCATATATTTTGTAATCATAAATAAGTCTGAGATTGTAAATAAATTGTATTATCTGTTGTACTAAATTAATTTAATTTAATTTAATTGTTTTTTTTTTTTTTTATTTTCTTTATTTATTTAACTTCTTTCGAACTCTGATCGATTGGTCTCAATTTAAAAGAGATATTATTTTATAAATTGATAAAGGAAGGGATATGTCTAAATGGTTGCGTGTCATAAGGAGCTCGATGAAAATTTTGCTTACCAGTGCCATCTAGCAGTCTGTTATATGTTTTACGAATAACCGGTTGCATATCCAAAGGGTTTTTAATGTCGCTTGTATAAATGTTTGCCTACCGTCGGGGATTACAGTTTTAATTTTTGTTATTCAACAATTTAACCGTAGATGGCAGTTAACGACCAAACTAGACATCAATGATCTATAAATATAGATCATAAGTTAATCAATAAATTTAAAAGTATATCAAGAGATAGATAGATGAAAAGATTTATCGTAAATTTTTACAATATCAATAAATTTATTAGCAAAAGTAAGCGATTAAAAAAGAAAAACAGGAAGAAAAAAAATATTCGACATTTATTCTGCAACTTAAAACGATTAAAAAAAAATGATTACAATGATCGAGTAATGCATAACAAAAGGAATGATATTGTTTCAGTTGGTTAAAGAAAAAAAAGAAGATAATGAGTTAATAAAAACAAAGACAAAAAATAGTACGTACACACAAATAAATGTATAAGTTAAAAACGAAGCGAACAGATTGATTGGTTCTTTTTTCTTTTTTTCTTTCTTTTTCAAACGAACAAAAAAGAGATAGACGAGAACGACAATGTGACAGTAATTCTTCAGAATATATTTACAAGAGCAGTACAAAGAATAACTCGATATTACACGTATATTCATTACATAGACTAACAAGTAATAGGTAAGCAGGTGAACAGTTTAAATATTAATCGAGGCACGTGATAATAAGGCATTTCTACAGAGGATAGATACGATCGTACACACATAAGACAGAGAAATCCGTATCGCTGCTTTTCTCTTTCCTTTCTTTTTCTTTTTCTTTTTTCTCTTATCGTTATCTCATCTTTCTCATTCATCGATTTTCGATAAATTTTGAGATACCCGAAAATACATATATGCGCGCGCGTGCTCGCGCATGTGCGTTTAAATGTGTGTATGTGTTTGTATATCTGTTCAAACATGTGTATATATATATATATATGTATATATAAACAATATATTATATATATATATATTATGTATGTATGTGTGTGTATATATTTATGTATACAATATATATTCTTTTTTTTTTGCTTTTTTCTTGTTTTTCTTTTTTTTCTTTTTTTTTTTTCGAAGACGCGAGGGTGTCTCTAATTGAACGTACTAAAAAGATGCATAATTATTCTCTCTTAGAGGTAAGTACGATTATCATTATTATTATTATTAGCGAGATATGTCTGTTCCATGTTGTTTTCATTCACAACGATCGCTATCTTACATGTTTACAATCGCATAAGTTTACATATTAGTGGACGTCACAATGAAAAATCATGTCAGTGTTACACAGTGCAAACATATTGTGTGCCACACTGAATTAAATTACCAACGTTAATTGTTATTTCATTATTATTATTATTTATTATTTATTTATTTATTTATTTATTTATTTATTTATTTATTTATTATTATTATTATTATTATTAATTTTTTTTTTATCTTGTTGCCTTTTACATCGTAAAGAGTGTGCATAAGACATGATATAATATATCGAGGTCCCTCTAAATTGTTTTTTTTTCCGAGTTTGTTTGCTATGCTATGCATGTAATTATGTATGTATGCATGCATGTATGCATGCATGTATGTATGTATGTATGTATGTATGTATGTATGTATGTATGTATTTATGAATGACGTTAATCGTATGAGAAGGACGAATAGTAATAATTAATAATATATCTTCTGTCTTCTTTCCTTTTCATTTCTATTCTTTTCTTTTCTTTTTTTTTTATTTTTATTTTTCTATCATTTCCTCCCACTTCCTCTTCGTTCTCATGAGAATTTTAAAAGGCGTAGTTTCAACGTTTACGTGTAAAATGTACGTTTGTATTTAAGAAGAAGATAGTCCTTATAAATCGAATCCATTTACTTTGACGAATAGACAACAGGTAAATAGATATAGTTACGTACATACATACGATTTTTGTGTGCGTGGTATATAAGAGAATAACAACGTTAATAATAATGATAGTTAATTAAATAAACAAAAATAAAAAAGTAAAAGGAAGAGACAGGAGAACAAAAAAAAAGAAAAAGAATTGAGTTCGTTTGTATTTAAAAAAAGAAAAAAAAATCAAAAACGAAAAAAAAAGAAAAAAAATTTCATTGCGATCGATAGATCGAGATATTTTTAATTAGATGAATTGCGAAAGAGTTGAATAAAGAGAGAAAAGAAAAACAAGAAAAGAACTTAAGTAACAATAAGGAGAGTAATAACGAGGTAAAAAAACAATAAGAAAGAGAGAGAGAGAGAGAGAGAGAAAAAGAGAGGGAGGAGGATAAGAGAAGGAGGTAGAAATGTACGTGATTAGATGAAATTAATAAAAAATGTAAAGAGGGTGCGCTTTTTTACGATCTCATCGATCATATTTGTATGCGACCTTGTTAACGCAAACACACTTACGTATACGTGTATATAAAGAAAATTTATGATAATTATTTGAACGATAACAGAAAAGAACGATTATAAAAATTATATATATATATATATATATATATATATATGCGTTTGTATATGCGTGTATAGAAAAATTGTGTTCCTTGTTCCTTTATCACATATACAACGGCTCTCGTAAAATTTGTAATTATACTTCAATGATTTTTCAGTTCTCTCTCGTTCGATTTGATCCTGTAATAAATCCTCGCTAAACATTCATTTTCGTTCGTGAATATTTTCTTTTCTTTTCTTTTCTTTTCTTTTTTTTCCTTTTTTTCTTCTTCTTTTAATTTGTCTATTTCATTTTGTTTCTTTATAGAAAAAAAAAAAAAAAAAAAGAAACATCGAGAGAGAAGAAGAAAAAAGAACAAGAGAGAAAAAAAAAACTGATTGAGATTTAATGAAACGAGAAAGAAAATGAATGAGTTCCGTTTGTTTGTTTGTTTGTTTGTTTTTCTTTTTTTTTTTTTGTCTTTTTTCTTTTTTTCCATTTCGTTAACATCGTCAATATTGTTGCATTGGAGAAATGATTAAAAATGTTTCATTAATTAACATAAAAATTAGCTCTCATTTCATTCGTTACACGTCATTGTACATAATATAAATCGATGTTGTATGTAAATAATATATAATTATAATTATTATGATATTAATTTTATAATCACTCTTCATATGACCCTTTACGCCCGTCAGTATTTTTAATATGTGCCCCTATAAATGCAGTCACTGCGGAAAGTGATAAACGTGATTACTTTTCTTATAATTATATCTCACGACATATACATTTATATATATATATATATATATGTCTATATATATATATATATATATATAGACATATATCTTTTTTGTTTGTAACAAATAGAATTCTTTAGCATGAAAGAATTCCGAAATCTCAATCATTTTCTTTTTTCGTCATAAACACGTTCAGCATTGGCCCCTTTTTTGAAACGATATAACAAGAGATTTTGCTGAAAAAAACAAAAATAAATAATTAAATAATAAATGATATAAATCATGTCAAAAAAAAAAAAAAAAAAAAAAAAAAGAAATATCAATCCTAGTATAATTTAATACAAGGTATCTGCAAAATAAAATTTATAATAAAAATGATATATTAATGGGATATATTTGAAATGAATTTGATTTTATTTTACTTTTTGATAAATAAGAAACGTTAGCTCGTGTTAGTTAGGTTTTGTATTGGATGGAATAATGCTTAAATAAAATACTGCAAAAATATAAAAACCAAGTAAAATGTATTCTATGGGCAACATCATAATAATTATATATCATTATGCTGATACACTGTAATATTAACCACAATGTGTGTTATGTATATGTGTGTGTGTGTTAAGTGTATGCAACGTTGTATGAATATATATATACACACACACACACACACACACATATATATATATATATATGGATGTATGTATGTATGTATATGCGTGTTTATGTAATATGTATCTTTATGTACGTGTATGTGTAATGTACAACATAGAAGTGTTATCAAATAATCATCATTTATCACTAACTCTGGTAATTATTATACTGACCGATAATAGGCAAATATACGGTAGTGTATGGTCATATGGATCAGTTTGAATAATACATAACGATAATCGGGTATGTCGAGCACCAAAGTGATACGTACAAACGAAGACCTATATTTAACTAATGCACTTTTTCCTTGCGTATGGTAAAATCAAATACGTATATATGTATGTATGTATGTATGTATGTATATATATGTATATATATATATATATATATATATATATATATATATATATATAAATTGTGTGGTATTGACTGTGCACATAAAAGAATAATAAAATATTCTTTTTTCATTTTTTTTCTTTTTTTTTTTTTATAAATTTAGCATCACATAAAGTTGACCTTTCTCGTAAAACATCTCTTACTTATTTTAACAACCTTGGCAAACGTTATAATTATTATTACAAACATAAACCAAGTCTTTGTGTGTTATCCTTAAAACACCTGCAAGAAATTTTTATATTCTTCAAATGTATCATCTAAGATATTACTACTTAAAACATAAAGTCGGTATTTTCCCTTAATTATTCAGTTACGATGGCACTATATGAATTACTTTCCTTTTCCTCGCAATTATTATCTAATTGAATGCACAACTATATAATATATATATATATATATATATATATATATATATATATATATATATATGTATATATATATATATATTTTTTTTTTGTATATGTTATATTCCTATTACGTTATATATAATTAATATTATACATATATACCCACGTACAATTTATTTATGCACGATGTTATCATCTTATTTTTTCTTTTTCTTTTTATTTTTCTTTTTTTTTTTTTTGTAATAATAATACGCATGTGTCTTGCACGTATACATATACAGGACTATTTAAAATTTTTATACATTTTACAACGTAACTATGCTCTTCAAAATTAATAATAACAGTATACAATTACATAATTTTGGGAATCATTAAACAACCTTCTGTAAACGGTATATCATACAAATGAGTATATTACTACACGTTATATATATATATATATATATATATATATATATATATATATATAATATATATATATATATATAATATTTCAAGTATGTTAATAAAGATGTCATTTCGTTCGATTTTTTTTTTATCATCAGAGAGTGCATATTTAAAAACTAATTAATTACAAAGTCTCAGTACAGTGTTATTACGTGTGAAGAAAAACTTTATGAAAGTTTTTCTCCTTTCTATCTTCTTTCTTTATTCTTCTTCTTCTTTTTCTTCTTTCTTATCCTCTTATTACCTCTTACAAAATATATATATATATATATATATATATATATATATATATATATATGTATTTGTATAAGTATGAAAGAAAATTATATTTGTATTATATGTGTTTTTTCATAGTCTCAAAATGCACAGGCATGATAGTAAAGACTAACATATGGGTGTGATAATCGTTAACGTTTAAAAATGTGATGCTACTTGACTTTACAGATATGTCCAGTAATAATAATTCTGTTATATTTCAACTTCGATATGTAATATGTACGTATATCATTTAAATGGCAAATGTATATATACATAGTACATAATTTTTCTTTCTGTTCCGCTCAACATTTGTGGTGACAACATTTGTGGCTAGTATATATATATATATATATATATATATATATATATATATATACATATATATATATACATATATATATATACATATATATATATATATACACAAACATACATATATATACATATGTATATATATGTATATATATGTATATACATATATACATACATACATACATACATACATACATACATACATACATACATACACACACCCACACACACCCACACACACACACCATATCTTCTGATTTACACTACGTTGTTACAATGATCTTATACTTGTGCCGTGCATTGCAATTCGATTATTTGCGAACATTGCCTAGAAGCCTATTTTTGCGATGGCCTTTACGAACAACATTTAAGTTGTATTCTTACGAGAAACATCTATATGCATATCTGTTTCTATATATTTCATTTTTTTCTTTTTTTTTTGTATTTTTTTTTTGTTTTCTGTAATTATCATTATTTCCTTCTTACCCTTCTGCTTTTTCTTTTTTGTTGTTGTTTCTTTGTAATTTATGCATATTAGCTTCTCCTTTTAACAGGATAGTTATTTCATTTTCATTTTACAGCGGTACCAACAACTTTTAATAGTCTCTGAGTGTTTAACTATAATAATTATCATTATTATTTTTACGTATTGAATATTCGTTATAAATCTTGAAAGGCACAACATTATGACGACGACGTTAGACGTTGATTGCAGGAAGAGTTCCTTTCAAAAAATAACAAACAAGATAAAGCATCGAATTTATTTAGAATTTAAAATGAAAGAGGATTTGTCTCTTTTTTTTTTCTTCTTCTTTCCTTTTTCTTCTTCTTCTTCTTCTTTTGTTTTTTTTTTTTTTGGTTCTTTTAAACGTTACACGTAATACAATAACACCGCCCAATATAATAATATAATACATAATATTTTTTATTTTTTCTTCAAATCAATTGATCAAAAATCGCCATTGGGCAGCAATTTCGTTCGACAAAAGGAAAAAAAAAAGAAAGAAAGAAAGAAAGAAAGAAAGAAAAAGGAAAAAAGAAAAAACAAAAAAAAAGGAAAAAAGAAAAAACAAAAAAAAAAGGAAAAGAAAGACAGTAAGAAAAAAAAAACAAAATAATAAACAAAGAAAAGAAAAGACAAAAGGAAAAAAAAATAGAAAAAGAAAAGAAAGAAAATAAATATAATAAAAATAAATCTAAATTGTTAGGAAAAAAAATAAATAAATGAAAAAAAGAAAAAAAAAAAGAAAAAAAAAAAAAGAAATTCTTTACAAGCATCTATTATAATATAATATAACTCCTATTTGTAAACAAACGTAAACAACAAAAAAGAGAGAAAAAAAAACTTATTAAAGGTTCAAAACCTTTTTTTTTTTTTTTTTTTTTTCTTAGAATTACAATCTAATTATAAGTGCGATCAAATATTTTGACAAAATATTAATATCTTTATAGTCACTGGTTGTGCCCACCAAGAGGAATACATTTGTTTTTCCTTCTTTTTCCCTTTAATTACATCAACTTATATCTCTTGCTGATATATATATATATATAGATATATATATATATATATATATATATATATATATATATATATATAACTTACATGTACTTCATATTAAAAATATACATTGAAACGTACATTACGTACATGTACTTAACGTATATTTAACAAGACGCTTATAGTTACATGCTTACTATGCATTTACTATATCGTATTTTTTATGATAAAATAGATCCGATAATACATTAATAAATCTTGCATATATATAAAGTACTGAGCATGCTTTTCACATCACATTGTGATCGTTTATATAAGTGTTGGTGTAAAAACTATTAAATTACTTTCCATTGAGCTCATTATGGATGATATTAAATATTAAAATGATAACGAGAGAGTTATCGAACGATGTATATAAGTAATTCTCTTTTAATTTCGAATTTAACGAGCAAAATTTTTAACGCTCGTAATTTTTCGCCTCGTAATATTCTGCTCACGGCTTCTTTTTTTCTTCGTTTTCTTTTTTTTTTTTCCTTTTTCTGCTTCCTCTCTTTTTTTTTCTCTTTTTTCTTTTTTTTTTGGCTCAATTCGAAATATCAACAATAATAATTATATTAATTAATTAATTAATTTAAATTGTTATTGGAGTTGCACGCGAAATAAATACAATGATGATAAATTCACTGACTGAATTGCATTTTGAATTTGCGATTATAGAATTTTTATGAATGACTTCTTTTTTAATCCTTTTTTTTTTTTTTTTCTTTACTTTATCGTATAAATAAAAAGTATAAAAATGTTTTTTTCTTTTTTCTTTTCTGTAAAAAAGAGTAATCAATATGTACTGATTTCCGAATACTTTCGTGTCACACCACGAATAATAAATAAAGAGTAGGAAAAAAAATAATATATATATATATATATATATATATATATATATATTATTTATATATAT
>NC_140824.1:3462500-3465000 GCF_050613455.1 Vespa mandarinia
AATGATTAATTAATTTATATGACACCGGAGATTGTATAGTACATGCGTATTAGTTAATGATACGAATAGATTCGTCGTATGGAAAAAAAAAAAAGAAAAAAAAAAAAGAAAAAAAATATGACATGCCAAAAACCAACGTCGTGAAAAAAAACTATATAACTCCAGTGGAACTTAAATTATTTAATTAAATTATTATTAAATAAATAATTAATTAAATAGATAATAATAATAATAATAATAATAATAATAATAATAATAATAATAATAATAATAATATCGCGTGTGTTAATAAATTTTATTCGATGACAATCTTTAAGAATCTTTGAACTTAATGAGAGAATTCATTTTATTTATTAAATTCATATCCATCTGGACGGAAAATAGTTTCTTTTCGTAAATATAATTATGAAATATGATTTACCTGATGCTGGACATGGTGGCTGCTGAATACATTGATAAGTCATCAACGTACCTCTGATGAGACCATGCAAGACTTCCTAGATCTGAAGAATAATCCGTTGGACCAAAACTGGAATACCCAGCTGGTACCGAAGGTGTCTGTAATGCTACTACCGGTGTGTTCAATGCAGATTGTGTGTGACCGCTCTGTAAATCCGAAATATACCGATTTAAACAAATAAAAGAAAAGAAACCAATAAAAAAGATAATAATAATAATAATAATAATAATAATAATAATAATAAAATATAATAATAAAACTATTTGAACCCTTGAATGCATGTCATCTTATTCATTTTATCTTTATTGATTTAAAAAATAAATAAATAAAAAATAAATATACAAAAAAAATAAAAAAGAATGTTATAACAATGAATTGTCTATAAAAAGTATAAATTGTTATAAAATATCATTGTCATTATCGAATATGATCATAATTAATCAATATGACTCACGTCATAATTGGTGTCTACTTTCAGTATATTTATATTTAAAAAAAAAAAAAAAAAAAAAAAAAAAAAAAAAAAAAGAAAAATAAAGAAATAAAAAAGTAAAAGAATAAATAAATAAAAAAAATGAAAAAGAATGTTATGACAATAAATTTTGTATTAAAGGGTTATAAAATGTCATTGTCATTATCGAATATGATCATAATTAATCAATATGACTCACGTCATAATTGGTGTCTACTTTCAGTATATTTATATTTAAAAAAAAAAAAAAAAAAAAAAAAGAAAAATAAAGAAATAAAAAAGTAAAAGAATAAATAAATAAAAAAATGAAAAAGAATGTTATGACAATAAATTTTGTATTAAAGGGTTATAAAATGTCATTGTCATTATCGAATATGACTATAATTAATCAATATGACTCACGTCATAATTGGTGTCTTCAGAAAGTGGTTGTGTGAGAGGTGTCGGTATAACTACTCGAAGGTTAGCTCTATGAGGATGTGGTGGTGGTGGAGGTGGTGGTGGTTGTGGCGAATGCCTTGATGGATTACTGCCTTTATTCGCGCTACCTCCACCAACTCCAAGTGCTGGTGAAGGTCCTGGACTAGGTGATCCGCCTAACGGGGAAGCTGATGGAGGATAGCCATTACTCATTTCTAACATTCCTCCTGGTGGATAAACTGTAAACAGATAAACAGATAAACGTTTTAGGTAATAACATTTCCTTCTTTCGATTTCTTAGCTCTCTCTCGCTCTCTCTCTCTCTTTTTTTTTTTTTTTTTTTTTTTTTTTTTTATTAATTCAAATATTACCTGAATCTGTTTCAGACGATGAAGGTCTGGGAGAAATGCTTGTATGTGCCATCTGAGGACTAGATCCAAGAAGAGATTCACCATAACTATTCACCGGCACAGTTACAGGTAATGTGTAATTAGACTGTCCCATCCCCTGTAATTAAACATTATACTTGTAATTTACTTTCTACTGGATCATGAAAAATTCGTGAAAATCATCAGAGTTAATCCGGTTTCCATTCGAACCATATAAATTCTGCAAATTAAATATGAAATATGATAAGGAACGGAGACAATTGATACGATCGAATGAAAAAAAAAAAAAAAAAAGAAAAAAAAAAAGGAAAAAAGTTTCGATATTCCATTAGGTTGATTCATAAATAACTACTATTATGAATTAATAACTAGTTAGAATAAAATGCATCTTATTTAATTATACATCGATCCAATATAAATATGATTCTATTTTATAATTAGAATTCGTAATTGCATCATTTTTCATTGTATTAGATTGTTCGTACATTATTTGCGAAATTGTTTTTATTGAAAATTCCGACATTATAAAACAATGCCATTGTATGAAAAATATTATGAAAGTATATTTACTAAGTTAAAATATAATACACAAAGTATTAGCGTGTTGTTTATTTTCAGAGATACGGAGTATGTTAAATTCCAAAATCATTTGTCAGTCGACTGGAATAATTTAAAAAAAGGAAAAAAAAAAAAAAAAAGAAAAAAAAAAAATAAACGAAAAATAAAAAGAACTAAAAAAAGATAAAAAGCAGAAGAAGA
>NC_140824.1:3467500-3470000 GCF_050613455.1 Vespa mandarinia
AGACTGTTTTCAATCTGTTCGAATTGTACAAGACGAGTGTACATATTGATCATTAAGAAACGACAATTTTTTTTTTTTTCTGTATTATGGCGTCATGTATTTGTGCAATAATACAAAAAATTGCCATACGTGACGAGTATACTGCTCGTATAGAGTTAATAGGTTAATATTGTCATGAAGATAATTTATATATATATATATATATATATATATATATATATATATATGTTTTTCTTGACTTTTATAATAACATTTTGTTTTATATAATATCGTTTCTATTCGCAAAATTTATTACGTCTTTTTATTTATTTACATCTCAAGATCTATATTATTTTCTTTTCTTTTAATATCCGTTTAATTCATGAATTTTACATAAATAAATCTATTTTAATAATAAACATTTTATTTACGTTCTATTAATTTGTTAGCACGTTTACAATCTGTTATACATAGTTTTTATTTAATATGATTTTATTATTTTGCTTTAATTAGTGAATATTTTATACATTCATATTATTTACATATCTACGTTTAATATTATCACAAACATAGATATATATATATATATGTGTGTATGTGTGTGTGTGTATATATATATATGTCTATTTATCTATTTTTTTCTTTCCATGTTGAATTTATACGAATTAATTATATTCGAAGCACGAAGATCAACACGTCGAGTACAGTACGCAGCATACGAAATTAACGAAATTTCATTCGAACGAATTATTCGAATACTTGATACATTCATCTGTATACCTCTCGATTCTCGATTAATTTTCGAATATATGATTTCTCGTTCGAATTGCGAAAAATTAAATTCATCATATATTCGACCGTTCAATCATCATTTTCTCGCGAAGTTATTCAAATTACTCCCGTACGACAAAAAAAAAAAAAAAAAAAAAAACAATAGATAACGAAGATTTATACAATTAAATACCTATCGAACTTATCTTTCAATCTTTAAGTTTTTAAACGGAAAGAAGATAAATTTATCTTGAAAAACTGTTTTATAAGTTCATCATTAAAAAAAAAAAAAAATAAAAAAGAAAACATTTTTTAATTATTACATAGGAACAAAATTTATTTTTAAAAGTCAACTCTTTAAAATATTTATCTAAATTTATCATACAAGATTGACTCATTAATATGGACAATATCTAAACGCATTTATTTGGCGAAGAAAAATAATCGTGGATTTTTAATTTCTTTTTTTTTTTTTTTATTATTATTTATTTTTTTTTTATTTTTAGTTAAATGTGAAAAAAGAAAAAGGGAAACAAAATTATTTTTAAAACGTCAATTCTTTAAAATATCTGCCATTTAATTTTCTTACACAAGATCGATTCATTAATACGGATAACACCTACGTATGTGTACACGTTCTTTTATCAAAGAAAAAAAAAAAAAAAAAAAAAAATCGTAGATTTTTAATTTCTTTCTCTCTCTCTTTCTCTCTCTCTCTCTCTCTCTCTCTCTCTCTCTCTCTCTCTCTTTCTAATCGTTAAATATGAACAGAAATTTATTTTTAAATGCCACTTTTTTATTTCATTTTTATTTTTTTATTTTTTATAAATATCTATCAATTAATATAGGTTACATAATATAAACTATTTATTAATATGGATAAAATTTAATTATCGAATATAAGAATTGTAGATTTTTAATTTCATCATCTTTCCTTTCTTTCTTTCTTTCTTTCTTTTTTTCATTTTTTAATTATTCTCGTTCATTCATGAATAAGAAAAAGATATTCGATTGAAATTGTCATAATATACTAAAGGACCTAATATAATATTGCTATATAACTATTCCTACGAAGTGCAGCGGATAAATCGACTCACCTCGATGATATTCTTGTTGGTGAGGGACTCGTGGGGTTCGTTGTACTCGGTGTACTTGAGGAGAACCTTGTCCATGTCGGTGCTCGCATACTGGTACAGCTTGTTGCTCGAACTAAAGATAATCAGCGCAATCTCGCAATCGCATAGTACCGACAATTCGTACGCCTTCTTCATTACCCCGAATTTCCTCTTGTTAAAGGTCACCTAGTGTGCAAACAGAGAAATCATTTATGTCAAATCTATTCTATTCTTCTCATTGATCAAATTAAATTAAATCTATTTCAAACGTAATCACGATATTAATGCATTTATAAATGTAATACGTATTCAATTTCCCAGTATTTATTTATTTTATTTTTATTATTGTAAATAATGGAAAAAAAAAAAAAAGAAAAGAAAAAATAAAAATGTAATCTCTTGATACAGGGATGAAACGGAGAGGTGCCAGGTGTTCGTTGTTCGGTAATTTAACAAAATTTTTTCAAACTTTCTTTCAAAAAGCTCGTAGTACTTTCTCTCTCTCTCTCTCTCTCTCTCTCTCTCTCTCTCTCTCTCTTTTTTTTTCTTTCTCGAAGTAACTTTACTATTTGAATAAATAAATAAAGAAGAGCCTAAAAAGTTTTCGAAGAAAGTAGTAGGTTTTTTCAAAATTT
>NC_140824.1:3475000-3482500 GCF_050613455.1 Vespa mandarinia
CGTCGTGATAACAGTTTAGTTTCTTCAAAGAACGAGACACCCCAAACGATCGACTCCGAAAAGTCAATCTGTCGGACCTAACACATTTTTTTTCCCCCTTTTCTTTTTACTTCTTTTCTTTTCTTTTCTTTTCTTTTCTTTTCCATTTTCTCTTTTCCTTTTTGTTTTTTATTTCCACTTTATATATCCCCCAGATCGTCGATAAAGATTTAACGTTAACCAATAATTCAATATTTATCATTCTATTGAACCTATCGTCGTATTTCGTCATTATACATAGTCAACATTTTCGTCGACGACAAAATTTATTTATTTATTTATTTATTTATTTATTTATTTATTTATTTATTTATTTGTTTTTCTTTTTCTCTTTCTTTTCTCTTTCATGAAAATTCATTATCAATTATAAACGATAAATCGTATGCGATAAAAATTCGTTCGAAATTATTGTTATTAATAATAAGATGAATATCATTTTCTTTTTCTTTTTTTTTCCTTTTTTCTTTTTCTTTTCTTTTTTTTTTCGAACGTTCGATATTAAAGGAAAATAAAGAAAAAGAGGAGGATGATAATTAACGATGAAAAGAAATGAAAAGAAGAGAAAAGGTTAAGAGAAAAAAAAAAAAATGTTGAAATTATCAATCCCATCGAGATAGATCTTATCTTTATAAACGACGTTCCATATCATCAACGTCGTCGTTCGTTTCGCAAATTCCTTTTGATTGAATACATTTTCCGCAAGTTAGCCCTCGCTTACGTATCGCAAAGTTGTCATGCCGGTTAAACAAAGGGTGCGCGTTCGAGCATCGCGTTAGCAGGTTGTTACAAACAAGGTTTACCTTAACTTCGTATCTCTCCCTTCTTTCACGCTCCCTTTTATCGCGCGAGCCGTGCGAAGACGTAGAAAAAAAAAAAAGAAAATAATAATAATAATAATAATAATAATAATAATAATAATAATAATAATAATAATAATAATAATAATAAAGAAAGAAAACACGTGCGATTCGTCCGCGTTGTGTCCTGTTTATATCGTTATTTTTCTTATTCACGATTTTTTTCACTCCGCTCTTTTCTCCTTTTCGCTCAACGTGTGAAATCCATGAAAGAAAAGAAGAAGAAGAAGAAGAAGAAGAAGAAACAAAACAAAACAAAACAAAATAAAACAAAACAAAAAATTAGCACGATGAATCGTGCGACAAAATTCGAATCTAAATTTTATCACGGAATTTCTCCTAATGGATTTTGTTGGTTAACTAAAAATAAAAAGAAAAAATAAAAAAAGAACAAAAAAAAAAAAGAAAAAAAAAAAAAAAAAGAAGAAAAAAACAAAAAAAAGAAAAACAAAAAAAAAAAGAACTCTAGCTACAGATAGTCAACTAACTAGCTAGCTAGATGATAGGTATGTAGCTCGTCAGCTCTCGTTCGCTTGTTCTCTTTCAGGAGAATTTTTTTTCTTTTCCCTCGCTAAGTACGCTGATAAATATAGACATTAATTTCACGGTCGCATAAGTTACTAAAGGGGATGTATAAAATATGAAGTTAACGTTGATGATCGCAGGCGAAAGCTCTTCTTGCGCGTTACGAAAAAGTATTCGATTCATTCGTTTCGATCGGGACGAAATTAATAATAATAATAATAATAATAATAATAATAATAATAATAATAATAATAATAATAATAATAATAATAATAATAATAATAATAATAATAATAATAATAATAATAAAAAGAAAAGAAAAGGAAAAAAGAAAGTGGGGGGGGGAAAAAATAGAAGAAGAAAAAAAAGAAGAAGAAGAAGAAGTGGGGAAAAAGGATAAGAAGAACGAATTTATTTTACATTTGAGTTTATCTTAATCCAAGAAGAAAATGGTCTCACGCTAATCGACTTTGCATTCGACCGAAGAATGTCAGCAAAAACTGCGGTTTTACTGATTCGTTCATTAAAAAATGATCGTTAAGTGAATAATGACCGGAGAGATAGTAAACCGCATAAGTAGCAATTAATTATCGCACATTTATTATTCTGGAATATTTTCTGCGATAGGATAATCGTCGAATGTATGCGATACAATTACTGATTGGACATACTCAGATAATGCACACTCTCTCTCTCTCTCTCTCTCTCTCTCTCTCTCTCTTTTTCTCTCTCTCTCTCTCTCTCTCTCTCTCTCTCTTTCGACAAACTTTCTTAAATCTGCTGATAAAAAAAAAAGGAAAAAAAAAAAAAAAAAAAAAAAGCAAAAAAAGAAAAGAAAAGAAATGTCAAACACAAGAGACACAACGAATTCATTTCATCCCACCTCCTACTTCTTTTTCCCTCTCCCTTTATTCTTCATAACACTCAAAAACAAAAAACCCATACAATTTTCCTTCTATATTATCCTATTATAATAATAATTAAATTTACATTACCTCTTTCCCAATTAATTCATTCATTCATGCTATCATTAATTCACTAGTCGGTGAATAATTACGTACTTATCTAGGTGAGGAGAAAAAAAGGAAAAAAGAGGAAACAAAAAAAAAAAAAAAAAAGAAGAAAGAAAGAAAAAAGAAAAAAGAAACGAAGCAATATAGTCAAGAATTGCATAACGAATATAAATTTGTATATATTTCATTTATTCGAATCGATCGAAATCATTAAATTGGAATTTTTCTATGAACGATAAAAAAAAAAAGAAAAAAAAAAAAGAAATTGTAATATTTGTTATCTCTGTTAGACGAACGAAGAAATAAAAGAGACGAACGAAAAGAGAAGATACTTAGCGCTAGACTAGAGCGAATTGACCTGCTATCGGACTAACATGTAATGTCGTTCTAATCGTACACGCACTTGTCAGCATAAAACGCAAACGTAAACATGGATTCTTGAAGCCGATAAGCCAGCCGTTCGATATATAACACCGATATACGCGACGTCTGACAGGGTGCCACACTGCCGCAAGAACGCGAACGTCCATACACACACAAATACATATATATACATATATATATATATATATATATATACATAAATATATATATATACATATATATCATATATATAAAAACGTTCCTTCCTTGGCTTCGAGACTCCGTTCTAATTCTAACTCGGTGACTATATTTAACGGGTGCTTTTCATTCATCGCGAGCACGCGATAACTCAACGATTCAAAAGCGCATTAAGCGCGGCAAATATTCCGTTATCGTATATAGCGTGAACGCTTTAAAGCACGTGCCCTTCGAAGGGCTCGCTTCGAACTTTCCATTTCTTTTTTTCTTCTCTTTTTTCTCCCCCACTCTTCTCTCTCTCTCTCTCTCTCTCTCTCTCTCTCTCTCTCTCTCTCTGTCCCTCCTTCTCTCTTTCCCTCCTTCTCTCTATCTCACAGTATTTTATATTTACATGTACGTATTTACTTAAAATATTTCGTAAATGTTTACTTTTAGAGGGAAAAAAAAAGGAAAAGGAAAAAAAAATATATATATAGACAACGATAAGATCCTACCCTTTACTCCTTTGCCCCGCACAACAACAAGAATAATAATTAAAAAAAAAAAAAAAAAAAAAAAAAAAAATAGACAAAAGAAAAAAAATCGTCGGTAATTTAAAAAAAAAAAAAAAAAAAAAAAAAAATAAAACAGAAAAAAAAGTAAAGGCAACGAAAAAGGGAACGATAGGAATAATGACGTGAAAATATACGACTTGGTGGTGGTATATTAGCAAGTCTAAATGAGCGTGCACATATGTAATACTCGGTTACTTGGATAACATCGTTACTGCAAACATATAAGATATGCTTGCAAATGCATTATAAATACGCTAATCCGTAGCTATGGAAGTAAAAGTGAGTTACCAGACGTATCTAGGCAAAGGTACCAAGGTACTTACTTTGGCTCGATACTAAGGTATATGCTATATATGCATGTATATACTTAGATAACTACATATATTGTGTAGAATGATATCAAAGGAAAAGAAACGTATCCTTGATATAAAAAAAAAAAAAAGAAAAAAAAAAGAAAAAAAAAAAGAAAAGAGAAAAAGAGAAAAAGAAATGAAAAGAAAGGGATATAGAGGAAGTAGCTCAACATTTTTTGCTTTGTGTTATATTTCGTGTCATACGTCCATGTCTTTTATATATATATATATATATATATATATATATATATATATACATACGTTCTATATACACTTCTCTCTTCTCATTCGATAGAACGCGTAAACCCGCTGAGAGATCTAGGAAGAGTTCTAGCAACGTCGTCGGACGTACGATCGAATTTGGTTTATTATACAAGAGCTTGCAAGCGAGTGAGGGTCAGCGACCAGCTCGGTGACCTGCACCAACTTACTCTTCTCATGGCTTTTTTATACCATGCTGTTTGAATTGAGCATAGAAAATCGTTTGTTTTGATCGTTCGTTCGGTCATAATGAAAAACATTGATGAGCACTTTTTCAAAAATTATCATTCTTATTATCCTTTCTTTCTTTCTTTCTTTCTTTCTTTCTTTTTCTTTTCTTTTTTTTTTTTTTTTTACCCCATTTATTTTTCATCGAAAACAAATTAGATAATTTCAATGAACGATTAGATATATGATCGATAAATCGGACGGATTAATTTATACGATTAAAAATGAATTCTTCCAAATTAAATTAATCAAAATTTTCTCTCCATCCTTGTCTTATTTTATATACAATATTTAGCTGATAATAATAATAATAATAATAATAATAATAATAATAATAATAATAATAATAAAAATAATATATATATATATATATATAAAGAAGGAAAAAGTAAGTAACAAGCAATTGAAAAATTATTTATGAAATATTATAGTATAGATATGAAACGTGATAAATCTAATAAGTAAAAAATTTAATTTTTCCTTAAGAAGTATCGTACTTCATAGAAATAAGTTATACGAAGATACGAAAAGAAAAATGAAATTATCTAAATTACGATCATCGATAACAAGTAGTTTATTTCTTAACAACTATAGCAATTCCAACGAATAAGATATTATAAGTCTCTTTTTTCATAACATTATTATTATTATTATTATTATTATTATTATTATTATTATTATTATTATTATTATTATTATTATTATTATGATTATGATTATCATTTTTTGTTTCTGAACAAATAAAGTACATCGTAAAAGGGATTAGCAATCATATTGTACATTCGTAATCTAATCTAATAGACGTCGTCCTTGCAATTGCGTGAAAATATATCAAAGGGAAAAGAAAGAAAGAAAAAAAAAAAAAGAACGTAAATGAAAGTTATCTGAAAGAATTATCGTTTAACAAAAAAAATAAATAAATAAATAAATAAATAAATAAATAAATAAATAAATAAAAAAAAAAACAAAAAGAAGAAGACGGGAGTTCGGGAATGGGGATTGGGATGGGGATGAGGGTGAAAGAACGAATCGAGATCGGACGAGTTTCAACAACTTGACTTCTTACATACCTACAAAATGAATTTCAAAGGATCGAAATGCTTAGAAAAGGCAAAGCCCGGCATCTACGTCACGCGAAAACGAGGCGACATGCAAAACCTTGACTTTACGGCTTGAGATATAGAGACTAGAGGTTGGGTGTAAGAAAAATTTGCATGCATTCGCGTGTCCACCGAGACCTCGTTTTTAGTATTGAGTCGTTTACCGAATACCTAAGTTAATGAATGACGATCGAAGACTACCATTTTCTAAGGGTTTTCATCAAGATCAGATAAAGTCGGTACATTTTAGCAATCATAAATTAATTCAATTAATTAATAAGTATCATTAAAATTTCCAACGTTAAATATATATATATATATATGAGAATAGATTAAACATAACGCAGCGACATTATTTATTGTCCATTGTTTTCAATAAATAATTTAAATAAATATCATTTATTATATTATATTTATGATAAAAATTTCCCTAATAAAATAATAATTGAAATTTTCAATATTTCATATTGAAATAAATAAAATAATTATTACAATATACGTTATACATAATATTCCAGATGCTAACAAATTATGGGTTAGCCAACATAAATTTATGTCGGAATTTTTTTAGTAAAAAAAATTTACTTATTGACCAATCTAATACATATGTATATATGCACACGAGCGATAAGAATCTTATCTCGAAATGTTGAGGAGTTAGTATTGTCCCGTAAAAAAAAAAAAAAGAAAAAAGAAAAAAAAATAAAATAAAATAAAATAAAATAAAATAAAATAAAATAAAAGAAGAAGAAGAAAAAGAAAATATAAAAAGGAAAGAAAAAAAAAAGAACAGAAAAAAATAGAAAGGAAAAAGAAGAAGGAAAAGAAAAGAATATTTATCTTCGTCGAATTGAACGAATCATAAATGAAGCTCCGAACAATCAGAATGACGAGCAAGTTATGACACACAGTAATCAGGGATTTAAGGAGACTCTCACGAGCTCGTTTGCTTTACGATTCACTTTCAATCGTTCTACTTGTTCTATGGATTACAGATGATACTCAACGCGCAAACAATTAGAATTCTTTTCAACTTCAAGGAAAGATTTTCAATTCGAGATCGTAGATTTTGTAATAAAGAATAATATCTTGGATAATTTATTTGATTTTTCTTTACCCTATCTAACCTTCTTGCCTTTCAACCCCTTCTCTCTCTCTTTCTCTCTCTCTTTCTCTCTCTCGTAAAGAAAAAGAAGGAAAATGAAAGGGGGGGGGGAAAGAAAGAGAAGAAAAAAAGAAAAAAGAATTAAAAGAAGAAGAATAAGAAGAAAAAGAAAAGGAGAAGTAAAAACAGAAGAAAAATGTTGAGATTGTTTCCACATCACGAATTGGAATCTCTAGTTGCGATTAATCTAAGCAACACAGAGGCGAAAGTGTTTATGCAATTGTGTGTGCATGTATGTATGTATATGTATGCGTTTGTGTGCATGTCGTCTTTCGTTGATTCGACGCCAAGCGAATAGTTCCTTAGGGATCGTGGCATTAAAGAATCAAGGGGGCAAGCCGTCGAATCGGCGCAATCTTACTCGAGATACCAAAGCTGGACGTCGTCCAAGAAACACACGATGCACGACGAACAACGAAACGCCGTTGCCGTCATAGTCACCGTCGCCGTCGCCTTCGTCGTCGTCGTCGTCGTTGTCGTCGTCGTCGTCGTCGTCGTCGTCGTCGTCGTCGTCGCGCCATTCGACGCCTCGCTCAAGACTCTAACTATTAGTATTAAACGTGGACACAACTTATTTTTTTTCCACTCTTTTCTTTATTTCATCTCTTCTATTTCTTTTCCTTCCTTCTCTCTCTCTCTCTCTCTTTTTTATTTTCGAACCAACCAAGAGTTTGTTTTTAACCGATCATAGATACATAAATTAATTATTTAATATTCAGACGCGCACGACGTTTGTGATCTATCATGATCTATTATGATCGAGACTATGATCGATGATCCAAGGACAATGTTAAGCGACTAATGTAGACGAGTACTTTGATAAAATGGGTGACCCATAATATGT
>NC_140824.1:3487500-3495000 GCF_050613455.1 Vespa mandarinia
GCAAGGAATAGATTCTCAATCGAACGGCTGCAGTTCCCCCACGTGGAGGAAGTAACGGATGAAAGGAAAAGAAAAAAAAAAAAAGAAAAAAAAAGGAATGAAAGAGAAGAGAAAAAGAATTAAAAAAAAAAAGAAAAATAAAGGAAAGAGAAAGAGAGAAAGAGAGAGAGAGAGAGAGAGAGAGAGAGAGAGAGAGAGAGAGAGAGAAAGGATAGAAGAACGCGTTAAGAATATTATTCAAACGTGCAAGCGCGCGAAAAGCGTGCGTCCGCCTATCCGACACACGCTCGTCAATGAAAGTATTCCCATTCATAATCGTTTATCTTACTTCGTACTACGCGCGTGTAATTCCAGCGAGTGAAAGCGAACCGCGAGTAGTCGATTTACCGTTCGCGTACACGTTTCAATTCGCAAAATTGCAGATTGCATTCTCCGTTAAACAATATAAAAGAAACGTAATCGTAAATCGAAGAAGTTTCAATTCTCAATTAATCATATTCCTATGATATATATAAATCCACAATATTGAAGGATTAATACAAAAAAAAAAAAAAAAAAAAAAAAAAAAAAAGTCGTAAATTTATTTTTCGTCCCTTTAAAATATCCTTTGGATTGTCTCATCTCAATATATGTAAATTTCAAATTAAATATGATTTCAAACTTTAAGCTCGCAATGACGCGTAATCGATGACTAAGTAGTCTAAAAAAAAAAAAAAAAAAAAAAAAGAAATACAATCAATATTAATCGCATTATATTTGTTCATATTATATTACTATAAACGGATTATACGTATATCAATAAATGATATCCTATTAATCATGATTTTCTTATTACAATCTTATATTTCATTATAAGACGATAATATAAAATTTTTTAACATTTCATTTTTAGTAGTAAAATGTAATATTAATTGCGATTATATAATTTTAATTTTTAATTTTATTCAAAATTCAAAGAAAGAAAAAAGAAAAAAGAAAAGAAACATAAATCAAAGAAACATGAATGATAATTCAAATTAATTAATAACGATGAATAAGCATTAAATATTAATTACATGAAACATGAATGCACATAAAACACCCACGCACATACACAACACACATTGTTTCAATTAAATAAAAAAAAACGCATCATGCATTATCTTAAGTTCCTAATAATCGATTTTCAATAATCATTGAATATATTATCGAAAGATGGTGGAAGATAAAAATTACGTAAAGTAAAATATATTCTGCTAAAGTAAATCGTTCAATATCAACGATAAGTTACTTCATAAGATTACTTTTGTAAAAAGGATGAATCGAAGTTCGCTCTACCTTTCAGAAAGCTGGCGCGACGTTGAAAACTTTCGATTTACGCAATCGGACATCTTTACACCTTATTAATATTTTGTTTGCCAGAAATAAAGTCAACCGGTTCAAGAGTCTCAGGGAGTATTATTTTATATAGCGTAGGCGCATTACGAAGTTACACTTGCAGGAAGACAAAAATAACAATTCTAATGTTATAGATACGATCCATGTATGTAAATTTTTATACATATATATATATATATATAAAGCATGATCATACAATAAATACGATTATATCATATATACAAATATATATGTATATATATATATATATACATATATACATACATACAAACATAAAGGTATGATCGTGCAATTTAATGATAATAATAATAATAATAAAAAAAAAAAAAAAAGAAAAAGAAAAAAGAGAAAGAGAGAGAGAGAGAGAGAGAGAGAAAGAGACAGAGAATTAAAGAATATCACTTTTTATTATTACATTTGATATAATTTCGAAAAAATCGATTTTCACGAACGATAATGCGAGAATTAAAATGGAAGCAACCATAAGATCTAAACGACCGGTTAAATCGCGCCTAGATAACGAGATATCATAGGTACATATCTTGTATATATTCTTATATGTGCAACGTCGATTGCGAACTTAACGAGGAGAAAGAAAAAGAAAGAAAACTAAATGCTCAGCGGCTTTCGATAAAAGCGACGAAACTAGTCTTGGCTAACTACTACTGCTCTCTGGCTTGTTGAACGACTTTGAGAAACCAGTCTCCCTTTTTCTCTCTCTCTCTCACTCTCTCTCTCTCTCTCTCTCTCTCTCACTCTCTCTCTCTCACTCTCTCTAACTCCCTCCCTCTCTCTCTCTCTCTCTCTCTCTCTCTCTCTCTCTCTCTCTGTGTCTCTCTCTTATGGATTCTCCGAGAGAAAGACGCGAGTTAACAGAACGTTTAGTTAACCGAGAAATAGGAAATAATACGAGGACGTGTTCGAGATATCGAGAATAATTTGATGAAGACGCGGCGTTGAAAATCGATTAGAGAACTCGTCTTGTCTGACTCGTCTTGACACGAAACTGACATCGACCGGTAGCATGACCGAACGATATATATCGATTATTGCGGTTAAATGTCACTCAAGATGTTAATATATATAATATATATATATATATATATATATATATATATATATATATATGTATATATATGTATATATATTTGTATTTATATATGTGGATGTTTATACGATATCTCACAAAATTTCTATCGAATGAGAAGATATAGGATCAGATAAATTATTACGTTTTAATGTTGTCTCTTTATTATTATTCTATATCCTGTGACTAAAAAAAAAAGAAAAAAAAAAAATCATTTAAATTAAAAAGGCTAAAAGGGTAGGGAGGGAAAGGAGAGAACGAGGGTTTGAGAATATTAACATTATTCGAAGGGAAGAAAAGGGACTTAGTAATTGACGTCATTGATTTCATAATGGTCTATTAACTGATGGACAATGTAACAGGTTAATAATGATCATCCTGGAAACGACAGCCGAACTAGGCTTAGAAAATTGGTGATTACGTAACGAGCTGAGGAATTCGACTAAAGAAAAACATGAAAATCCATAATGCCTCCTATGAATTATTACTCGAGATCATGAAAATTCAAATCTTATCTAAGATCTTTCTAAAGAGATTTTCGAGAAGATAATACAATATTTAAGCGTAAAAAAAAAAAAAGAAAGAGAAAAAAGAAAAAAGAGAAAAAACCTCAAATGGAAGAATTAAAATGGAAAGGAAAGAAATGGGAGGATGAAGCCGTATTAAAAAAAAAAAAATATATATATATATATATATATATATATATATATATATATATTCATATAAATGGGAAAAAAAAGAAATGGAGAAAGAGAGAGAGAGAAGGGGGGGAGGCGGAGAAAAAAAATGGAAGAACGTTGGAAAGAAATTTGGAGAACATTAGGATCGATCGATATTAATTCTGATTCTAATCACGGCAAATAAGACGAGGTGAAACGAGCGGCCGAAACTGTGTCAAAGTTCAAGCCGAGGTGGCACAGGTTATGCACAACTGTTGCGTTTCTCCCGTGATTCGGAGGGGTTGTGTTGGAAAAGTAGGGTTGGAGGAGCACGTAAGATAGAAAGAGAGAGAGAGAGAGAGAGAGAGAGAGAGAGAGAGAGAAAGAGAGAGAGAGAGAGAGAAAGAGAGAAGAGAAATAGAAGAGAGAAAGAAAAGAGGTAAACGTCGGGTCAAATTGGTCCAACGAAAAAGACAGTAGAAACGAGCTCGAGAAGTGCCTGTCGATATTTAACGAATTATCGCGGCTACGGGTAAAGATAAATCTACTCCAGGTCGGATCATATGTATTATGCATGAGCTGCAATGTAGCTGTCCCCCTCTAGGTCGAGTAACCTAACCCGAAGAGAGTAAGAGAGAGAGAGAGAGAGAGAGAGAGAGAGAGAGAGAGAGAGAGAGAGAGAGAGAGAGAAAGATTGTGTATGTGTATGTACGTATATACATATGTATATATGTGTTCAATATATCCTACTCTATCGATCTTCGTTGTCCGTGCGAACGAGTCACGGTGAAGACTTGAGAAAAGGGCGACGTACATATGTAAGTAATTAATATTTTCATCCTATGTGTGTGTGTGGGGGTGTATGTGTGTGTGGGTGTGTGTGTGGGTGTGTGTGTGTGTGTGTGGGTGTGTGTGTACGAGTACGAGTATGTCGTTGTTATCTTCAATTGTCGTATGGAAAAAAAAAGTGAGAAAAGGAGAGAGAAAGAGAGAGAGAGAGAGAGAAAAAAGGGTTGAGAATATCCTTATCGAAGTTACAAACGACAAAACACACGAATTATTATACGCAATATAAAATAGGTGATAAAGAAAAGGAAAGGATGAAAAAAGGATGAAAGTGGAAAATTAAACACGAAAAATGTTCATTCATTCTAAATGGTGGTTATGATAAATCGAGGACTGAAATGTTGATAATAGATAAAACAGCTAGAAATAAGAAGTTATACATACATATAATACCTATGTCTGAGTGTATATATATATATATATATATATATATATATATATATATATATATATATAGATGTTAGGTACGTTACGTGAAAATAAACTCTTAACAATTTCACCTTTGGTTTCTTCTCACGATTATGGACGTTGATTGATTGGAACTTCTCTCTCTCTCTCTCTCTCTCTCTCATTCTCTCTCTCTCTCTCTGTCTCTCAATCTTTTCTTCTTCTTTTTCTTATTTTTTTTTCTTCTTCATAAGAGTTATTATCTTTTCCCTATTCGTCGTGCATTCTCCCTTTTATTTCCGTAACTTCTTAATAAATCCCGTCGGGCACTTTACTTGTACGTACGATAGGTCATTTTTAAAATAGAAAAACGATCTCTCTTTTCGATAATAAAATTAACCAAAAGGGAGAGGGATTTGCAGAAATTAAACGAGATATGGAAAGAAAATCTCTTATCCTTAAAAAGGTAAAAAAAAAAGACAGAAGGAAAAATAGAAAAGAAATCAAGAAAAAAAAAAATAAAAAAAAAAAAACCGAGAAAGATATAAATAAAGCAAAAGGGATAAAAGACAAACGAAACAAAATATATAAGAAGATAAACAGAAAAGAAAGTACATAATGTGATAAGGATTTATTTATCAATGGCGAAAGTAGAGAAGAGATCGATACCGTTCGATCGTACTCAATGATCTTCTTCTCTTCCTTTTCTTTTTTTTTTTTTTCTTTTTCCCCTACGATCATCCACGCACAATTTTCTTCTTCGTTTCCGAGCAAAGAGAAGGAAAATCCTTTATGAGAGAGAACGCAACAGCAGCAGTAACAGCAACAGCAGCAGCAGCAGCAGCAGCAGCAGCAGTAGCAGCAGCAGCAGCAGCAGCAGCGCGCGCGCGCGCACATATATACACGTACGCACGTACACACATACACATGAGTTGAAAGTGTAAAGGGGGATGTCGGGCATCGCGATCTCCTTTTGCTCGATGGTGTGAAGGAAAAACGATGGACGTTACAAAGACCGAGCAACCTTGCCGATCGATAACAGTATCGGGCTAATACCGTGGCCTCTCTCTCTCTCCGTCTTCCTCTCTCTCTCTCTTTTCCTCTCTCTCTCTCTATCTATCTATCTATCTATCTATCTATCTATCTATCTATCTATCTATATATCTCTTTCTATCTCGTTCTCGCTCACTCTCTGTAGCACGAGCTAACGTGGTTCATCGACAAATCGGTGAAAACGAGGAACGATATTAAATCCTTCAGGAAAATCCAGGCAAGTCCATCTTCATTATCGAATAAATCGCGTTTAACCGTATGACCTGGTCGATCAAGCGACGGGGTGAGATCGAAAATAGGATGGCATCGAAAATGACGGGAGCAAGACAGATCGTGAAACGGAAATAGACGTCGGACCGACGTCTTGTGACTCTCCGGTGTGAAATAATTGGTTTTACGATTAACCGACACTCTCCCGGATCTTTCGTCTCTCTCTCTCTCTCTCTCTCTCTCTCTCTCTCTCTCTCTCTCCCTATCTCTCTTTTTAAATCAGCTATACGAGAAAGAGCGTTGTCCGAAATATTTTTCTACATGGAGACGTTTAATCGATACGATTTAATTCTCGTGCGAGAGTCGACTTTTAGAGAAGAAATTTACTTTTATATATAGGTACGCTACAATATATACTATTGGTTCATAAAAAAAAAATAAAAAAAATAAAAAAAAAAATAAAAAAAAGAAATGAGAAAAAAAAAAAGAGAGATAAAAGAAAAATTTCATACTATATAATTATTTGATCTATAAAAGACGATTAAAACGTTAGCGACATTTTGATTTTATCCATCCGATAAATATTTGATAATAATTCGTCCTGACAATTCTTAGAATAATTTTCAGATGTTATTAAAAATTCGTATGTATAAGAGTAAGAAGAAGATGAAGATGAAGAAGAAGAAGAAGAAGAAGAAGAAGAAGAAGAAGAAGAAGAAGAAGAAGAAGAAGAAGAAGAGTGAAACTTATGAATGGAAATTAGGTAAATTAGAATGGCACATAATATATATTTGAAATCGTAAAATGGCTTGTATTCTTAAATAATCGAGACAATAAATATCCGCGAATCATTTTCGGACAAAAAAAAACATTCTATTTCCAAGGATAAATAGAAAATATTTTAGTAAGAGGATTTAACGAACCGTAGAAGATTCAAAGACTTGAACTTAATGACATTTAAAAAATGGTCTCGATTCGTTCAAACGTTTTCATTTTGTCGACAAAACTTAAGAATCATGGGCGTTCGTTCTTTTTCTGAAAAGAAAGACTGTCGGGAAGTTTCATTTATTTCTTATTTATTTAGAACGTAAAAAATACGAATTCTCGTTTAACGAGAGACAAATATAGAAAATGATCGATCTTTCATCTTAGAATTCTTTTTTTTTTTTTTTTTTGACCTTTTAACCGTAGTATCATTGTTAACGATTAATTATATTCGTCAATTTATATACGCGATAAAAATAATAAAATGATATAAACGAATCTAATATCGCGATTTTCACGTATATCCCATACGCTGTGTTCCTAATAAAGAAAAGAAAAGAAAAGAAAAAAAAAAGAAAAAAAAAAAAAAAAGAAAATTATGTAAAAAGTATCGGAAGCATCTTTAAAGAAACATTCATTTTTAAATATTACGAATACATATATCGGTCGATCAAAGAAGCTTAATTTACGCATGACAAAAGAATAGAATATTAAAGATTCACGGCAACGTTTCTCATCTAATATCGAGTCAACGAGCGTCTTTTAAAGTCTCGTCCTCGAGATGATAGAAAGAAGACAGAGAGAAAGGAAAAGAGAGAGGGAGAGAGAGAGAGAGAGAGAGAGAGTTCAGCTTCCTGCTATATAACATTCATAATCAAAGTTTATTAATCGATTCAATTTAATGATCAAACTTCTTTACGTTTTACCAATCTACTATAACAAACTTGTATACTCAGCTTCCCGATCTGGATAAGAGGGAGAGAGAAAAAAAAAAGAAAGAAAGAAGAAGAAAAAAAAAGAAAAGAAAAAAAAAAAGAAAAAAAGAACTGATGTTAAAGTAAACCCTGTCATCCGGGAACATTATTTTACGGTAAATCCTACATTATACATCAAACC